>NC_054554.1:4014000-4209000 GCF_017654505.1 Polyodon spathula
ATTGCAGTAACAATCAGCTGAGTCTGGGGATGTGTGTAATGTGATTTACTTTTAAGCTTTATCTATCCTGACCTATAGACAAGTGACTCTTCTCTGTTCCTGTCACTGCGAGTTCAGGACATGCAGTTTACACATTAAATACAGAAAAGCAGAGGCTAGGTGGCACTGTGGCTTAATCACTAGCTTTTCTCCCTCGTCAAATCCTCTGCCACTAATGAGGTGAGTTGGTGGTCCAATCTCATAGACTTTAGATGAAGGGTGGCTTTTTGGTTCAGGATTATTGAGGTGTAGTGCTATGAATGGAAGCTCACATAATCCCATCCATTCCATCCCTGTCATTATTCCAGGTTTCAGTTTCATGTCATTTATAGAACAGCAATGTTTAGGGCTGAGTTAGAAAGTTTCCTCACATGGTTGCACTGCTGTTGACCAACTAGGGAGGAAGTGACCTTCACACAAGATCCACCTCCTAGTCCACAAACACGAAACATTGACAGCAGATTGAACACTGGTGTTGTGTCATGTCTGTTAGTGTTAGTTAATATATTTTCCTGGTGTTTTCTTGGTTTTTATTTCACAAAGTACAGCCTTGCAACCAGATGATCCAGGCTACTGATAAAAGCCACGTCATGCTAATTGCATCCAAGTACCTCAGTATCCAAGTCATACTGTATGTCCTAAGGCATCTACAGTGGACTTGATAATAAAAGCAGATGACTCTATAAGGTATGATTGCAAATGAAAAGCTTGGGTTCAAGAATTGTGTAACTCTATCACATAAATATCCCACTATTTCAAAATCTCAATAACTGGGGTTTGCATAAATAGGTCATCACAATTTTGGCATGTTCTGACATCTTAGTCACCGCAAGCATACAACCATGCACACACACACACACACACACAGCTCAGCAGAAGATACCCAAGTCAATGAACAGCCTCCATGTCTAGGGCGTTGAACTGGAATCAGATTTCTGTCTGGGTCTTTTCCTCGGAAGGCTGGGAAGGAGGGAGCGAGGGGGGTTGTGAGAGGCAAGTGTACATGAATACCACCACATCAACTGCCAATATGTTATGAGGCCTTGGGAACAATCTGGAGTCCCAGGAGACCTCTGTAGCAGTTCAAGTGAGTATCAGGCAGAAAAAAAAAACAATTTCTGGTGCCAATAATGCAGCACAGATGATTTTTTTTATATATTTGCAGCTGCTCTATAGCAGAGACAATGACAGTGATGAAGTCAGTGTCAGCTTTTTTCCTTTAAATGTCATCCCTCGTCTGTGCGTTGTTTCTGCTCTGGAGGCATACAGGCCCGATCCAGGCTGTTTGCTCACATTGATCACTGCTTTTAGTTTTAATGGGATGCTTGCCGGAAGACAGAAATTCCAAGGATGCATTGCCAATTCTTAAAGAAACTTTTTGCCCTGAAGCGGCTCTCATAGGTTTTCTGAGGGACCTAATTCTTGTGAAAAAAGATAACCTTCCTGTCTAATAAAACTCTTGAAACTGGTATCAACATTTTGGATCACTTTAAAAATCTCATTTATGTTATACACTGTATTATAAATAATAATAATAATAATAATAATAATAATAAATAATAATATAATAATAATAATAATAATAATAATAATAATAATAATAACAACTTTTGTGATGATAATGGTAGGCATTTTACGTCCTTTTGGACAAAGCTACAAATTGTACAAATCTATTTGAATACCCCCCCCCCCCCACCACACACACACACCAGGTTTTGTTTCTATGACTCCATATTCACAATTGTATGTGTAATCAAACGATTATTTTTAAATCATGACGCACACTGCAAGGGTGATATAAGCAGATACTTCACTTCTATCCTTAAACAATACTGGTTTGCTTTCAGATTTAGTGTCTTCTTTTGATTCGCTGAAGATGATGCAGAGGTAATGTTAAGGTCAGAGATAATGTGTCTGTATCCAGAGATGGCTTTATTAAAGAAATTCAAGGATATAGACCCGAATAAATGACAAAGTCACATACGGAGTACAAACTAAACCGATTTCTTGAAGCTAACTCAAATTGGACAGTATGCCGTTTAAAGTTTTAACACGCACACAAACAAAAAAGGTTCACGCAGTACCTTTCACAGACCACACGTCTCTTCACTGTGACAGCTTCTCTCTTCACAGACTGGAGACTGCTCCGAACAAACATTTTTCTCTGTTTAAATACCCACCTGCCACTATATATATATATATATATATATATATATATATATATATATATATATATATATATATATGACTGAGAATAACAATCTGTATCTGATACTAATGATTTAGTAATACTTTATATGGTGATTAAAGTAAAATGGTAACTGTAATATATTTGATTGATCTAGTTGATGTAAACCTTGAAACCTTCTGTTTTTTATTCTTAATATTATAAACCAGTTATGTAGAGCTAGAGTTAATTGAATTAGTAAAATCAGTAACAGCAGCTGAGTGAGCAATTAAACAGCAATTAAACATGAAGGAGTAATAAGAGAAGAAACAATAATAATACGGGAATGCAGGTTTGTGTCTCACTTGTTTAAAATAAGAGTTCTAGTCCAACATCGTTTTGTCTTTCTATGTTACAGTGTGTTAAAATGCTTTTTTTAACTATAGTACAACCTGGATAGTCTAAACCTGGATCCTTGATATACAACTAAGAAAGCCTTTCAAATCGTACTGCATTTACAGCATAAGACACCTGCTGTGTACTGTAGAAAACGAACACACACACACACACGCACACACGCACACACGCACACACACACATGTCACAATAGAGGTTTTTAGAAAGAACACAGTATAAAGCAGTACCATAGCTAGTAAAACGATAGCAGGTAGCAACTACATGTCTAGCTTTTTTTCCTGTTGTTAAATTGTTTATTATATACTGCAAAAGAAAAAAAAAAAAAATATATATATATATATATATATATATATATATATATATATATATATATATATATACCCAGGTCGGAGTTTGCCCCGCCCCCCTGCAAATAACAGTTTCTAGTGCAAATCTAAGACAGCCAAGAGATGCCATGAGTTAGAGTTAACGTATGCCTGGTTTATACAGGATTTTCAGTTTATACTGCTTTAGCAAGAAATACCACCTGTGCAAGTCCAAAAGTTTTGACTGAAACCCTCGGTGCTGATGTATGCAAGGAGTTAAAGATGTTGACATACCATTTTATATGTTAAATTTGAAGATCAAAAAGTGAATACAACTTTAGAGTTTCCACATAATGGTTAAATTGCATTTATGGTACTAGAAGACAGAACATCTGTTTTTGGCTGAGGACTCCCTACCATCCATCACGTTATTGACTGGTTAAAGCTATACACAAAAACGTAAGTATTTATTGGATTGCAATATTTCTGAAAGCAGACAATAATGAGATGACTGTTGCCATTTTTATTTTAAAGCCTGTGTTTCTTAGCTGAGCTGAAGCAGATCTCCTGCAATCCTGTCTGAGAGATGACAGTTGGAAGCAGCTAAAGACCTTGCTGGACAACTGTCAGGTCGACTGAAGGATGTGAAGGAGAACTCGATCATGTGTTTGCGCTCTTCAAAATACGCTCCCGTCAGGAAAGTGATGCATCTGTCAAAGCAGAGGCTTCAGAGCTTGGCGGGGCAGCCCATTTCATAAGATAAAAATGCTCCAATAACGTCTGAGGGTATGAACTGGAGGTGTAGATATTGAGGCCTGATAGATCTGCTGTGATTCATCATCAGCGTGGTTTGCAATTGTGTTTTGCAGCATAAGCATATTTTTTTTTTTGTGATGCAGGGTTATTACACATTAATTAACAAACGTGGAAAGCATTCCAGTGAGTCACAAACATATATGGGCAGTGACACAGAAAGACAGCTCTTACTGAAAATGCAGATCACAGTCAAATTAGGCTGATATGTTCCATGCAAGATGTAATATGTGAGCCTCCGGCAATATTTCTGCATTGATTTAAAAAAAAAAAAAATTATGTGTGTGCTGCAATGCTGTTAAAAGGCAACACTGAGTAATGATCCAAGGCATATAGAATGACAAAATTATTTGTGCAGTGCAGCCTAACCTTCTTACAATTGAGGTAAAATCAATGCATGCACTTGAGAGACAGTTTGGAATACCTTCTGGAAAGGTAGAATAGAATCATTTCAGTGGCAATGCTTTTTAACATGGCTTCGAAAGAAATCAGCATAAACATGACATAAACGCGTCGATGAATGTCTCTGTGTATCAAAGCTTGACAGACTTTGAGTACATCCAATGTTAATAACTGCAGGTCTGTATTCTTAACCATTTGAAGAACCATTAGCTGTGTGTGGTTCTTCATTAACACTTTTGTCAAGGAAACAAAAGGGTTGTGTAACTGGATAAAATGGCTCCCTAATTGCATTATCATCTCCAGCAACAAGTTTATACCTCATATAGGTTCAAAAGAGTCCATGTTTTCAAGATCCACATACAGTGTTCCCTCCTACTCGCTCCAATGCCATTGCACGAGCACATTCATTCTATTACAAGGTGGTCTCTTACCTATGCTCGGTCTCTTACCTGCATTGTGGCTCCTGACTACATCATTATAAAGGGGGAAGGACAGTAGTTATGATCTCCTCATAGACTGTGATTAGTATTGGAATTTAAAATTTAGTTTTGAGGGTGAAAAGTATTACAGATGTTTTGAAAAGGTCTGGAATGAGAACAGTTACAGTGTATACTTTATGGTTGAAATACAAGAATACGTTAGAAGGCCTTACACAGCCCCTAACACACATTTCCCACAAATCACTGGGTGCACTGTTCTCACTGACTTCCTTGGATCATGTATCATTTTTTGGGTTGCAATAAATATTAAAATTAAAAACAACTGAAGTACATTGGCTGGGGCTCTGTTCCCTTCTTTTTTCTGGTTTCCACAGCTGCTGAATGACAGCTCAGTCTGGAAGCAAAGGGCCCCTTTTCGGCAAGTAAATTTAGCCTTGGGAAGGATGAACATCCTGTAACTCCTGCGCCGTGATTGTTGATGCCAGTCAATAAATCAGTCAGATTTTAATTATCGGACACATGACAGGAATCGGTGACAAGTTGCAGTCCACCGGAGAGCATTCCTTCAAAGCAGCTTTGAAACAGAACAGTGCTTAAAACGTAGACACAGCCTGTAACCGGATTGCAAAACCCCATAGAATACTGATCAAAATGGATCTGTTACATTAGACATACAAGTGGAATGTAATTGTGATATTTGCAAGAATAACCTTTTCACACACACTATTCATTCTAAAGCTGAAATGAGCAACAAAATAGAACTTTTGCTTCTGTTATGTCTTAAAAATACTATATATATATATATATATATATATATATATATATATATATATATACCTTCTTGTGATTTGAGATCAGCTGACGCAGGCCTTCTGCGCCTCCCATAAGTTTACACAAAAAGGGAGAGAGCTTTTAGTCACTGTGCTCCCAGACTGTGGAATCCACTGCCACCTCATATCAAGAGCGTTACATCAGCTGATGACTTTAAGTCAAAATTGAAAACTTACTTTTTTTAGATTAGCTTTTTTAAAATGAATTCTAAACTCCTTTTTTATACACATGAATTGTATTTTGATTTTCTTCTGTTTTGTCCTGTACAGATATACTTTTTCTATGAAAGGCGCTATATAAATAAAGTATATACACTAGGTGTCGATTATTAGCTACCCTGATAAAGACAACTTTTGTTATTGACAACATTTTCCCAGGAACCAATCCCGTCCCATAGACTTTAATGTTAATGAAATTCTGATATTAGCAACTGCATGTCGCTTATTGACAGCTTTATTACTAGTTGCACTTGCATGATTTATGTGCATACTTCATGCAGATTTTATAAGACACTGACTTCACAACTGCGTATTTCTGGTGGACTGAGGCAGAATTGTAGCTTTGAAACTGGCTATGAAGCTGCACATAAAATTGAGATGGATTTACAGTGGGAGGCGGTACATTGTAAAAAGCAGACAATTTCTTATTTTTAAATTGTGTTCTTTAGAATTGATTGTAAGTACAACACATATTTTTATGTTTGCTTTACTCATTGTAAGGATAATTGTAGCACATTGTTGTGTAGTCCTATTTAAGCCTGCTCCTTTTGTTTGTTTTACACATGCGTGAAGTAAACAGTTCTATGTTTGGGTATTTCGTGTTTCTCATGTTAATTTTTTAACACTAACATGTATTTCAGTGCCATATTTGTACTGCAGTATATATATCGTTCCATATAAATACACTTGAAAATGGGGGCTTTTCACTTATTGGCAACTTTCAGTTAATGGCAACTTTTTGTCGGCAACTACACACATACACACACACACACACACACACACACACACACACACACACACACACATACACATATATATATATATATATATATATATATATATATATATACACAGTAGTAACTATACAAACAGTATACCCAAAAGTATTGACATCATCCTGTCTTTGCAATACAAAATACTCTAATTCCCATTACTATTACTTGTACTTAGGAATTGTGGATATGTGTGTGCTATATGATATTTATTCTTGACATATGTAGAACCTTTGTGTAAAACATTTGAAATTCCGAAGCAAAAATTAAGAAATAAATATTTCACCAACTTTTAAAAACAAATGGTTAGAGAAATATTTTTCTTTTATTTCTTGCCTAATTTTAGGATTTAGAACCATAAAACTTTCTTTTTTTTTAAAAAAAAGATTCAATAAGGCTATGAACTGAAGGGAATTGCTCATTTTTTGTCCATTTCATCCACGTTCTGTAATAAAGTTATTTTTTTTTTCCCTGTTGTTTAAAGATCACGCTGCATTATGTGCTAGACAGGAAAAGCACATGAATTCTGCATCATTCTTGTCTTTAGCCTAACTGTTCAACCCCGGCTTTAGGAAATCACGTTTCAAATGTAATCATGGTATATAAATATAGCAACAAGTATTTTGGGAATCAGTGGATTAGCAATCTGGGGGAGATATGTGAAGCATTAAATGTATCGCGGAGAACATGTGTTAATAATTTAGGCCGCTTTGTACATTTATGAGCAATGTAAGCACAGGCCATATCTTTGCATTAGGTCATTGCATTTATGTCATGTAGCATTAGTGAATAGTCAAACCACACTCTATCTTCATTTTGGGTGTCTGATCCATAAATGTAATGATGAACATGCAGCAATAACCTCAAAGAATGGGTGTCTGAATCAAGGCATATTTCTTTTTACACACCAGAATTGTATTTACAGGCAGAAAAATGCCTCGTCCGACCTGTGTTCTCAAATTAATTGCTCACTAGTTAACTGTCTTCCTTACTGGGCGAGCAGTAGGACCTCCACCAGAGAAGATTAGGAAGATCCGTCCAATCTGATAAATGTACTTCTTCATCTGCTGGCAACAGCTCAACAACTTAGCAGTGCTGTTGATATAGAATCTCTTGGAGGTCTCCCAACTCTTTTTCCTTTTCCAAAAAAGAAGCTAGCCACATGGTGGACACCAGGATAACGATGGAGGAAGTGCATGACAATGATAGATCAACTGGATGACAAGCCAACTCTTAAATCAGTTCCTGCCTTTTCAGAAAACATATTTATTTTTCCCCCAGGAGGATGTCAGGCACTCTGTCATTTAGTCGAAGTGTTGTAAACTATGTAAGCAGTGCTCAAAGTTTACATATGAGCGCTGACTCCCCAAACCACTTAGGAGAATTTGGTGTTGGGTGAGAGCCTGCTACATGCAATTTGAAGCCAAGTTTTTCTAAGTTAGGATAGTTTGGGAATTTTGGATAGACAATTCAGGATACAAAATCCAGCAACTTACATCAAAATAGAATTTAAACCAGTATATATGCAGGCAGTGTGGTCCAGTGGTTAAAGTCCAGGGCTTGTAACAAGAAGGTCACTGGTTCAAATCCCACCACTGCCACTGTGTGACCCTGAACAAGCCACTTAACCTACTTGTGCTCCATCCTGTTGATGAGATGTTAAATCAATGTCTTAGGTGACTCTACATATAATGCGCAGTTCACATCCTCTCTCTGTAAAACACTTGGTCATGGTGGTTCACTATGAAAGGTGCTATCTATGTGTATATATAGTATGCCTTCTCTATAACAAACCTGTTGGGGTCCTAGCTGTGTGTTTCTTATAGCAAAAGGACAATCAAGATGAACAAAAAACTGTTGGATAAAGTTGATGAGATTGTGAATACAATTAGAATTACATGTACATGTTTGTCTCATGCACACAGTATTCTGCCTTTGCTTTATCCTATTCATTAAAGAATTAAAACGCAGTACAAAAAGCAAAAATCCCAAATTGAAGCTGAACTTGTATTCCAAATCAACCAGACGTGAAAAGTTAATCAGATCCTCATTTTTTTTTTTTTGCTGTTTTTTTTTTTTCTTGGATCAATTTTGCTTTGCTGCATGGTTGCTGAATAAGCCAAAAAACAGAGTGCTTTTTGACAACCCATATTCACGACAGAGATATGCCTGCTTTACTAATTTTTTCAAACGATCAATATAGTTTCCAGCTTTGTTGCAACATAACATTTTTTTTTTTACACAGCACACACCTTTTATTTCGACAATAGAGTTGACTTCACTTTGGAGGTGACATCACATGCATACAGACATGCAATGTTGACAGTGTCTGCTTATATTATCTTTTTTAGATTTTTTATTTGGGTTCCAGGGGCCAGGTTCGTTATACGGAAGGCCATTATAGCGAGGACATACTGTCTATATATATGTGTGCGTGTGTGTGTGTGTCATAGATACAGTATGTTAACAGAAATAAATGGGGGAGATGGACGGACGACATTTCTCAGCTGTGCTTGCTTTCCAAACATATAATTGTAGCTACATTCCAACCCTCCACCATATAGATTTTTTCTTGTTTCCTGAAGTTTGTAGGAAATCAAAGTGAAAGATAGAAACAACAATTGGAAAACAAATAACACACTGACTGATCACAAATAGATAAGGACACTGTTTAAAAACACATACCAATGTAATTTCCATGTTCCATAGTCCTATTCATTTCACCACTAGCATCTTTGACATACATGTGCATTATTGTAATATTTCTAAACAAAAATTGTATTAACAAGGGAGCTGTAGAATATCATTCTTATCAAACTAAGTATATGCATCCACAGGTTGCAACATGTGTCTGATGGTTGTTACAAAAGCAAACTAGATAAAGTTTATTTTCCTAGACTTAGAAGCAGTCCAATATTCATAGAAAGAAAGAAAGAAAGAAAGAAAGAAAGAAAGAAAGAAAGAAAGAAAGAAAGAAAGAAAGAAAGAAAGAAGTGCTTTTATTCCCTGAGCACTGTTTAATAAAATGCTTGAGAAATACTTGAGATCCTGAGAAGATATATGCCTTGAATTGCATTACATGGTAAAAACGCATGCTAAAAGATGCAAATGAACAGGCTGATTTCCTAAATGCAAAGGGACACATGAGAAACAGCTAATTTTACACAATTGACTCTGTAACCTTTTTGGATCAGTGGAATTAGAAGCTGATTAATCAGCCATGATTAGCATTTATTGAAGCCTGAGACATCGCTGCATTGTGTTTTTTCTGGAGTTAACAGTTTATAATACATTAAACTGCCAGTCCGTCAAGCAGACAGGGTCAGAGCTTTTTATTACGGACTTAAAAATTAATAACAGACAGTTACTTTCCAACATGCCCTCTCTTCAGCAGTGCAGCTCCGTTGTTTAATTGTAGAGGTGGCTTCTTGTGGTGGTATGCACCCAGTGTTTAGCAGCACTGAAAATACGGATGTTAGGAGAAAAACTGGCAGATGGCTGACAAGGCATTTTTACTCATAACGCCCCAGTAAAACTTTAACTCGCAAGATTTAGTGCTAGAGCTTTGCACTTAGCAAGCTGCAGCGATGTGCATATTTAAAAAAAAAAATCCCAAACTGATGGTTCTGCAAGCTGCACATAAACACGCTTTATTGATTATGTTGTTAAAAGATTCAAGGGGCAGTATCATTTAGCCCAAGACAGTTTTACAGAACAAATAAATGCCAGAAATTGCTCAAACATTACAGCACATATCGTTGTCAGTAAGGGTCTCCGTGAAATATTTCCTCACCACATGCATGCATGCATGAAGATTTCTTTTTTCCAAATATAAGTGGCAGTATTATCATTATCATAATTCATGGCTGGCATGCAAGTAGTTTCTAGGGTCATCTTTAATCCTTGTCTAAAAATTTCATATGAGTCAACTGGAATTTGAGTTATCAGTGGTGTTTCCAGATCAATTTGTCGCTACTTGCCATTGTAATATGGTACGTGTCTGTGTGTGTATGCATGTAGGTGTTTGTGTGTGTGTACAAACAGGTACTGGTATTTTTGTTTATGCAAGGACTATTTTGGACCTCTATGTCTCTATGGTTAGGTTCCATTGAGAAATGAAAGAACCTGTTCTGGCTTTGTAACTAATTAAACTAGCCAGTCAGAACCCCTTTATCACCCTGCACACTCAGATTGGCTACAGCCTGGCTTTCTATTTATATTTAGACAATGATGACCTCATAGTATTTTATTTTTAATGCTCACAGACGATAATGCATATTCATTATTTATAGTTGCAATGCAATTTAGGTAAGATGATAAATGCTATTCTTCATATTCTAAAATTCTTGGCACATACTGTATGACAGGTTCAGTTTCTGCTGATGATACTGTAAGGTATGGAAGTCAATTCTTTGGTTCATGAATCAAGAATGGAACAGTCAAACATACTCCAAAAACATTTTAATAACGTTAATATACTTTTACCGTTTACTGTAATCATGTTAAAACTATGCAAATATTTTTACAATTATTATAATTGTTACTTTGCAGCATTTAATGTTGGTTCTGTCATAGAGGTTAATTTAGCATAATTGGGGTCCAATTAATTTTAAAGAAGCCTAATTTGGTCATTAGGATTAGTATAAATATAAGCATGTTGAGTTAGCATGATGTGAGTTAGGGTTAGGGTTACTAGTACTTTTAAAATTGTTTAAAATGGGAAATTTATATAGTAAATTAATACTGTTATTGAATTTTATTTTATTTAACTAAACTGGGTGCATTTGACTAAACTGGGAGCATCCAGCCATAAATATTAACCTATATAGGGAAAAAAAAACTTTTCATTCTATAGTTCATCCAAACATAGGATAGTTCCTCCAGGTGCAAAGATGCATTTATAACGGTACTTTAGGAATGTGGGTATGTTAGTATATCATATTTTTGTGTCCTCCCTATGGGTAGCCAGTTAATGTGCATTTCCAAGGTTGGCTGTCTGTTAATACCAGAAGAACAGCTGAAAAACTGTTTGAATATGAGCTAATTCCCTATAAAAACATGTTTAGTCTTAAACTGAGAAAGTTTCACGTTGCGTCGTACTGGTTGGATTCAAGTATTATAATTATTTACCCACCCAGCATTAATGTGGTATCACACATGCACAATTACTGGAACATTGTTCTTCTGTTTGTGCCAAGCGTCTTTCCTATATAACAGTTTCATCATAAGGCTGACAGCAGCTGCAAATTTTCCGGCATGCAATATCAACAGCCTTCTTTATACCAAGTTATTAAAACATTACATTTTTATTCGTCATTTGTATTCGGTTATGCAAAATAAACTGCTTGATAAGATGTGTCTTCCTAATTGGGCTCTTGATGCTTCTTGGATCCACGTTGTCAGATTAGCTGGAAGAGAAGGTTTTTTTTACCAGGAGACCAATAGCTTTGCAACAACACTATTAAGTTTGAGGGGCCAAATGGGGGCAGGATGAGGCTCAGGTGAGACAGCTGCATCTATGACTGTCCTCTTTTTGGGATGATTTCTCCCCACAACAGGATTGCTGATGGAAATAAACTTGCACGTTGTTTACAGTGTGCAGCTGTGAACCCCGCTGCATGGGACTTGTAAAAAAGATTGAGGCGAATTTGTACGACGAGGACTAAAATATTGAGCTTCAGTCAGCAGTCTCTGGAATTTCATTGTTGAAAACTTTATCTAGTTGTAATCCTCCCCAGGGTGATTTTCACTTGCAGCTGCCCGGCTCTGTCTCTCATCACCTATCTCTCACTGCGATGGCGAGAGTGCTGACTGAGGTCAAGCTTATGGCTTGCAAGGCACCGACTAGGCTGGAAAATGACACCAAAAGCAAAACCAACAAAAAAAAAAAAATTTAAAAAAACACCACTTATTCAGTTATCTTTTCACCAATGATCTCTCTATCGCAGGTTTTCAGAAACATGCTAGTGGTTTGATAGGGCAGTTCCACTGAATTTATTCCACACCACCTATTTTGGTGGTATTGTCTCTCCTTTATCTCCAATATCCCACTGCCTCTTTGATCTTAGAATGCCCCTCTAATTAATATAATTGCAAGCTCTCTGAATGAAGACAAAAACATGCAATTACATAGTGATTTTAGTATTAATAAAAGTGCCTAAGATTCAATAACTGTTCTGTTTAAAGTGAACAGTCCCCACTCTTGTCTTGAGGGGTCATATTATAGGTTATTATAGGGACAACGGATAAAAATGTTATTAAAAAGAAGTGCATACATATATTCAAATTTGTTACAGATGAGAGCAATGTCCTTGAAAATATATTTCACTCTAATATTGCTTGCAAACTGTTTTCAAGTAAAGGGCTGATGCACCAAACACTCAAACAGAACACTAAAGTCAAACCAACAATATTAGTCTTTTATATGCTATGCATGGCCTTCAGGTATTTCTTATAAATGATGGTAGGTAATGATTAGATTTAACTGAGGTTAGCAATAGATATGACCTTTTCAAAAACTAATTAATATTATTGGAGATAAATATATAACAGCACAAGTTACAAACTGCAGGAACATCTTTTAGAAGTATTTTATAAATGTTTATGTATAAGAAAAATACATGATAATGTGCAAAAAGCAAAGGCAGTTATACATAGGAATAAAATAATATCAACAGCATAAAACTAGTCAGAAACAGCAGCTCATTCCAGAAAATTTCCTTTTAATTAGAAATAGGGCACATGTTTTTGGGTGCAGTCATGTTTGATCAAATTTAATGTGGTGTTACACTTTTTACTTTGAGGTCATTCAACCCTAGAATCCCACACGAAATCATCCCTTGCTTTATTACACCTTGAACATCTTTAGATGTCTAAGATATCACTCCCTGCTTCTTATTATCTTCAAGGAGCATAATAATGCTGTATACCTTCTGTCTAAATCCCGGTAATGCCTTCATCCCAGCAGAGACATAGAAAAATGGGATTGTGCAAAATATAACAAATGCTGCGGTCAAGTTGGCTCTGCAGGTTTATCACATTGTATTAACATGATAGAAATATGAATACTTAAATCTTATCGCAGGGACAGTTTATAACTGCATTCATCATGGAATGTATTATATATTTATCATGTCAGTGCGATTGTGAGCAAAAGATTCAATCTCCAGACTATGGTCAGTGAAAGCAGATTGGCTTTTTTTTAGAGTTTTTTCATAAAAGATTGTACACCCAACCTTTTTTCTGCTCAGGGTTTCAACTGCACTGAAGTATCAGAGTGCCAAGCATATAAATATACTTCAGATTAGAAGTATTTGATCAACTGAAAAACACTGTGTCAAAAAAATAATAACAATGGAATTCTTAAGCAAGAAGTAAATATAAATATGCATATTTATTTAATAAAATGTATTAGAATTTTTTTACAATACCAATTATGCTATAGGACAAAGTGGTCTGAACAACTTTGTTATGTCTTTTCCATTCTCACAATGACTCATTTCAATCTCTAATTTCACAAATTCACAGCACATTGTAGAGACATTCTGAGAATGAATGTGTAGTAGAATTGGACAGACCACTCTGACAGTGTTTATTCTCCCCCTTCTCTGCCAAACCCTAGCATATTTATTTCCTTGAAAACCTAATTGTACTTCTATTCATGGACAATTGAAACAAAGCCTATATACAACCTTATATTGTATAAGACCCAAAAAATGTAGGATATTGCTGTCTTCCATTTCATTTATGAGATTGACAAAATGGTTACACCATCCTGTTTCATTCTTGTGTTTTGACAAAATGATGTACATATAACACATAAACTCCATCACGTCAACAAAATCCATTGTCATTCTCCTTTGAGAGCTCATTAGCACAGAAAAAAGCAAATATGTCAATGCAAACGTCAAGAGACTACTTTATAATGTTTAGAAACAAAAAAAGCTCAATGAAATTAAGACTTAAAGCAGATTCATCATATTTTTTAATTATTTGGATGCATGTTAAAACAAAGGTCACTGAAAAAAATGCAAGTTTTTGAAATAAAATGGAATACATTATTAAGGAAAACAGCAGGCCTAAAAGTGGGCAATCTGATTCAATGGACACAAATCACAGCACAGCTGCATATCTTGCCAAAAAAGCCAGGAGCTTGCATCTGTGCAAAGCAAAGACAGAATAGGGACTGCTTTCAGACTCAGCATGACAATGACAAAGAAACCAAGACTTAATGAATAAGTAGTTTCCGATTTCATTTTCTTCATTTATTTTTGTTCGCAATCATTCTTTTCCATTTTGTTTTTTTGTTTTTTTTTTGTATTACAATTACAAGAAGTCTGTTTTAGGGTGAGTTCAGGAGCTGTTCTTTGGATATTTACCTGCAAACATCAAAAAAAAAAAAGGCAAGGGGACAGAGAAAAGAATGATGTTGACCAGTATGGTAGTGAAGCTTTTCTTTTCCATGTGATTTTGAAAACTCATATGTAATGATCTGTAGAGGAGTAAAAAGCATAAAAATTGAAATATTTATTTTTTAAAGTCCAAATAATATTTACTGTAAGTCAGTGTTTGTAATATGCATAAAAATCCTATAAAACTGTTGATTTAGTGTACTAGTGTACTGTTGTACTGGGCTGATTAAGGGGCAAAAGAAAAACACCTTGATGTCTATTAAATGTCTTTTCTATGTCATTCTATGTCAAACCATGTTTTTTTCTGTTATTTTTTAAGCTTACATTGTTTGTTTGCAATCCTTACTTATCGATCCCCAGCAATATTTCGACCCCAATGTTGTGTTTTTGGGTTCAGTTGTTAACCACCCCTCCCAAGACTAGCCCATTGCTTTTAAAGTCATCAATTACTCAAACTTTGCTCGCCTATCTTTCCTCTACCATCTGGACTCCATACTTTATTTTAAAGCATGTTCAAATAATGGCAACCTTCTTTCCGCAATTAATTTATGGACCTGGGAAAACATTTTTCATTTGTTATCATGCAGTCTATTTGATCTCTCATATCTTTCCTCTGCATCTGCAACCAAACTGCATAAATCTTTCCCTCTCGCATTGTCACAGTGTTTAAGATATATAGGTAGAACCTCACATTAGTTCCATTAAACTGACCTTAAGTTTTAAAAATGGTATCAGATGTGAACAAACTGTGCTACAGTGATTTGTCCTGATTTACTTTTCCATAGGTCGTCCTTTGACTTCCTCCCCGCACCCCTCTCTCTTGGTCTCTCTCCGTTTTGCACACTTACGTATGCAGTTGACATTAAGCCATACAACACACTATTCATACTTATCCTTGGCCTGGTAACTAATCCTATTCCATGCCTGGATGGTACTAAAAGATAAACTCTCTATAGCAAAAGTGTTTCTTTAATTGGACGATGATAATCATAGGTGACATTATTTTGATGTAAGTTGAATCGCTGATTGTTATTTGGCCAAAAGCGTAACCCGAAAGTGCCCTGTTTAGTGTTTTCCGGGTGCACATTTGTGTTGAATCTATTCATGTTTATTATTTTGTTTGCCGCAATGATACTCATATTGAAATCAGGGGAAAATCACCTAAAGTGCTGACAGCAGCGTCACCCTAAAATGAATCCTCTCGGGATTTTATACAGAGATTTTTTTTACATTATTTCTCATATTGTATTTCTCGCTTAGGTATTGTGCTTTCACAGTGGGATCTAAGAGAATGTTGGAGTTTTTAACGGGGCCAGATATGAACTTAGTCTAATCGGAGCTAAAGTGTAATAAGCATAAACAATATTATAAACTTCTTTGCACGCCATGCAAAGGATGAGGCAATATTGTTCATGAAATGACACTTTAATTAAAGAAATTACTTTGCTGACAGAGAAGGACCTTCCAGTGTGTGATAAAGGCCAGATAAACCTTATTGGGAATATTTATCAAAGACTGGGGTTTAACCCTTTAATATCAATATAAGTAAGCCTCTGTGCTGATACTAACCCTGAGAGTTTTCATAGAGAGGCTTATATTAAAGAAAAAGTAGGATCAGCCCAGTCTTTATGAATCAGTGATTAGTTAAAACTAAAGAGCAGATCTGCTATATTATGCATGCCTACCATATTTTATTTTTAGATAGCGTTGTCTTGGTATATTTCTAGATATAAATACACAAAATCTTTAAAGTCAAAGCCAGCTTTCATCTTTATTTCAAACATGCTTTCTTCAAATAGTACTGCCCAGTTGCATTTTTCATAGTTTAGCTTACAGAACGATAGTATTTTAATTTAGCAGAATGCCTTGCTTACCGGACAATTGATTGTCCCATAGTGAAGGTCAATTTCCAAATGTATTACAAGCTGTGGAGAGCATTACTGTTTCTACGTACTGAAGAAATTTGTTTATAAATATTTGTTAAAAATCTTGTAATGAATCACATTAAGATGCTTGAAATGAAGCCACTGCTTCAGTGACAGTGTAATATCATTAACCTGCCTTACAACCTTTTAATGAGGGCTGAGCCGGAACCCCACATTTGTATTCGTATTTGTAACCAATAGTACTTTATCTGAATATTCAGGTATACATTTTGTTGGATTTGGGAATACGTGGCATAAACCATGCAGAATTTTAACCCCATCAAATAAAATACTACAGAACTGAATGATAATCATAGCAGATTGCTTTGACTGGACGGGGCAGTGCTGTGGTAAATGAAGCTGCAGCCATTACAATGAACACAAGTAGAAAATATATTCAGATATTCCATTCTATAATAGTTTCAGGGCAAGTAACCAGTTTAACAAATTTCCTGTCAATTAAACTTACCCCAAACTGAATAAATTGCAAGTCCTGAATCAGATGTCAAATAGCGGCCCTTTTAAAGTGATTCCATATTTTCATGCAGGACTTTATTGATTTGATTATATGAGAGACATGTTCTTATAACTTTATAGGATTTCAATGAAGGTTTCAATATCTGTGAATAGCCAGATAATTCAGTCAGATACTTGTCAGTTGTAAACATATCACACTTTTTTTTTTTTTCTAAAGAGATTACATCAATTGCATTGTATGAGAGTTAAAATTTGCACGAGAGTTCTTGTTAAATATTATTGCTAGTGTGATGGTTATTTCACATTCTTGCAACTTTGGCCACAATTAGTAGCTGTGATGTGCAGTCTGTTTTTTAAACCTCAGCCTCAGCCATTTACAATAAGACGCACACATGTGGTTTGTGTTAGGGTTAGCATGTGGTAGTAACATTAAAACACTGTTAACCTATTTATGCATTGGCTGTTAGGGATTTGTCTCTGTAAAAAGAAGCGTTGCATTTCTTTGATGCCGACATGCATGGGAAAAGATATTATTTCCCAGCAAGGGGGGGGGGGGGACCGACACCATAGGCGACACATCCAAACTGTTGGGGCAATAAAATATTAAAACAACGTGGTAAAAATAAACAGTATATGTTATTTTCTGTGCTTCTTTTTCTGCTTTTTGAACATGGTTAACTGTGATTGAATTGCAACATGTTGACTGTTGAGGACGGACAATCCTCGTAAATGTTGTCTGTTTACAATACAAAAACCATTACCCTGTCTCAAAGCAAAGCATAGCTATAGTCCATTTAGCCTCGCTGAGGATTGAATGTAATATTCTCCTCAAATAAATGTAATTAAAAAAAAAAGTAATCAAGAAACAAAAGATAAATCCAATATTATAAAACTACCAAGAACATTCTTGTCAACTCTTCTATCTGTAATTGTTTATTGTTAATTAATTATATTGTTAGATCTACGTGCCAATTTTAAATCACATTCAAACGAGCAGATCATGGATGTGATCCATACTCAATGCAAAACATAGGCTATTAAGCACCATTGGAAGCACACAAAAACCCATCTTGGCTTGCTGCAGTGCTGCACTAAACACATTTAGCACCATGCATTCCGTTGGTCTGTCGTCGAGTTTTGTGAAACAATTCAGCAAGCTTACAAGCAACAAATTTGTGAGCATTTTTTTTTGTCTATTCCAAAATAAATAAATGTTCATTAAATGAAGAAAACTGCCCAATCGAACTAAAGGTCAATAAAGAGAGAAAGAGAGCTCAAGTCAATCGTCAGGATGACTCCTCATCAGCATCATTACTGCACACAGACTGGCTGCCAACAAGGGCGACTACATCGCTTTGTTAAAGTAAAGTTTTACACAGTGCAAAACTGCCATTCCAGGGACATAGAACCAGTGCTGGGAAAGTAATTCCAGTCGCTATATTCATTCGGTTTTTGCTCATCCTATTCTTGTATGTTCATTTCTCTGTATATTACCTGGCATTCCTGTCCTGCTTCCACACTGCCCTGCTATCTCTATGCTGTTCACGTCAGCAGACAGGCGCACAGAGCTGTCAATCCCTTCTTTCATCTCCCAACTTCAAATAAAGTCAATGATTAGTTTAAATGGACATTACCGAACATCAGCTGCTAATGAAATCGCAAGTATTACTTGCAAAGGAAAACCGCAGGAAAATAAAACCCAACAAAAACACATAACCAGATTATAATCAGCTGACTTGTAAACAGACCCCTTAGTTAAGATCTTATACACATTCTCTGTGTATCTTGTATTCCCTAATTGTCAGCAGTTTTAAAATTGAAATCTCATTTTGTATGCAGTAAACAATACCACTGTATTTTTTTAACACTTCTCTTGTTTTATCAGCACTTCATTGTCAGGCATAATATGGTATATTCAGTTGTGTTTAATTGAACCTTCGGTTCTTTGTGGGAATGTACAATTCATCCCTCGTCAAAAAGACCCGGAAAACTCTATACAAACATCTTCACTCTATGCAACAGAAGTTAAAACAGAACTTTACGTGAAAGTTTTCTATTTTATTTGGATGTGCAGGTTGAAAGTTGTGATCAGTGATTCAAAGCACATGATTCATCAGTAAGACATTTGCAAAGCAGACATGAGGAGCTGTCTGCCTCTTCAATCTCACTGACAGGGCAAAAATGCTGATTTATAGTAAATCATTAAAATCTGCTTATTATTGCCCTGCCTGTTCCCTTCCCGCACACCCAGCCGGCACAACAGTCTACATCATGTTCTTCACAATCTTATACAGCAGCAGGCATGCATTGAAACAACATGCAAACTGTTCACTTTCATTTGTTCACACACAGAACAATCTGTGTTTGATTCCAAGGATGTGGTAGCCATGCCATGATCAAACAATTACTGAGAAAAAGAATGTGCATCATACCCTGAGTCTAATAGCAATTAGGAAACCCAATGTGTTGGATAATTCATTCAACAATATTTATTTATATTTACTCATTAACTATGCATGGATAATTTATAATATAGATTAATTAGTGGTTAGTCTTCTTGGTTGTTGTGAGCACTTCGGTTGGGCACTTTTGCAGTTACTAAGTGACATACACATTAACTGTACATGTTAAAAAACAGGTTATACTAATTGTAACATAAGTTATCCCTATTCCTTCGTGCACCTCTACCCTTTACTTCCTGTCACATCAAAAGCATCGCCATATCTTTGGAACATTGCAACTCTGAAAGCACCTGACAATCTTTCTGATAATCTGAAAAATAATACCTGTTTCTTTAAATCTCCACAAACACCTGCAAAAGAGTCTAGTTTTCCAAGCAAGTGGTTTCACATCACAATTAATATCAACTCTATTATCATGATTGCCTCGATTAACACAGCAACAAACGCCTATACTATTATAAAGAAATTCTGTACTGCCTCACAAATAGCAGTATTCAGTAAACTGCATTTGTTTCACGCTGTTTCTTTAAGCACAAACTAAATATTTTATGTTATAATAATTAAAATAAAACCATACTGTACTAGTTACTGTTTCAATGCTAAAGTCAAGGACCACTTATTTTAAGTACTTGTGTATAAAGCACATCTTTACTGAACAAAAAAAAAAAGTAAACATTTCAAAACAGATGGCCGCACATATTTTTTTTAATTTTTATCTACTATAAAGTCTAAGATACTACAAATCCCATAAAAAGCTAAGTTTAACAGATAAAGCTAATAATATCATCATTCAAAACACCTGCAAACCATGCAGATGGGCAATTTCAGTCTGCAGAATCAGCAAAAGCCCGCCTCCCCATATGGGCACCTCCAGTGGCCTTGGACTCAGTACTAAGCCTGTCCCATTCCTTCAGACAAACTGCAATGAACATATGTAGTCTTTTTATAGTGCAGTGGTAGTATCACCATGTATCCAGTCAATAGAATCATAACTAAGATAGCCGTCCTCACTTCACCCCTGCCAAATATGTGTCAAGATGTTTTTACATGACATCTCTTGAATGTCATTGCTACAGCAGAATTGTCGTCCAAATTAACACTTTAAAGCTGCAGTGTTGCACAAATATGATACCATATTTTACTCTATGAAAACATAATTTTTAGTATATGTTTACTGCATTCTTCCACTCCTTTATACTAATAATATATTAGTATTTTTGTTAAACTAGAATCTAGAGCACATTATTGAGTTCAAGGACAACAGTATTTAAATCTGCTACTGTTATTAGATCAATAAAATAGAACCCAGTGTGTTCTGGCATTAACTTCAAAGGGCCTGTCATGCATTATGGTGCCTGTTAATTTGAATTAATTTGAATTGGCAAGCAATACATATGTTTAGCATTACTGACCCAATTATTGTTTGAAGATAGTGTACATTAGCATTATATTTTGAATATATTAAGCATGCCTACATAGATAAAACAAACAAACAAACAAAACAAAACAAAACCCTGATATAATCAATTGAAAGTACATTAGAGGATTGTATTTAAGTTATAAGCTCACGAACGTCTAATCAAGCTCAAAGCAAGGTTTCAGTTTATTCAAATTGCAATGGAAGTCGTATTTCCATCACGACTATCCCAAGCAGAGAATCCAAAAAAAAAGTGTTTGTACAGCAACCACTAGAGTTGAAATACTATAATAACACTTCTATTGAAAATCAGTCTGGTGAATGTTGGCGGTCATCTTAAATACCCTAAACATGAAAATGAAGCCGGTGATACCTGTTTATCTTTCCATCTAGATTTTATGACCTTATTTTGTTTGTGATACTCAATTTCCAAACAGATGTTGCTGTATACATATTTTGTGAAGTGTAAATATTCACCTCAGTCTCCCGTCCTTTCACATAGACTTCACAAATAAGAAACACAAATCCAAAATGAGGAATGCTGTTTTTTTTTGACAACTTGCAACACCATTTGTCATTTGTTGATTCTGCTTTAAAATCTGGCTTAAAAGGCTCAGGCAAGTTAATCTTCTTCAGATCTCAGTTCCATCTGATTTATAACTTTATTTAATCATCTTTTAAAAAGCAATTGCGGGCTTGTTTAACAAATACATAGAACGCTACTCTGAAGCATCTCCTTCGAAACATAGTAGGAAGTAATACTCAGGAAAAAAAAAAATCTATTCAAGCGCCTTTTTTGACGGCTGAAGACAACCTTCGATTGCCCTGGAACAACAATGTCCACTGGGAATTTATTGGAATATAGTATATAGTAATTACAATGGTACTGTAATGGTACTACTTAGGCACAGGGTGTGGTGGTGATGTGCCAGATTCATAAGGACAATTGAAATGCTTGTATCATTTTAAATTTTTTGCATTAAATCTCTAGAGGTACATATTATGGTAGGTCTGGCTAAGGCCTTGACAACAGTCGGTTTTGGTGGGATAGTAGAATAAGGTAGAGGAGGACAAGTAGAGACAAGCAGACAAATGATGGGGAGAATGTTTGTGAGTCAAGATGAAGAGCAAATAAGAATGAAAAGAGATTAAGACCACAATGCTAAACAAGGAGAGATTGGGGTCAGGCTACTTCACCTGTGTGCTGCCAATGAAGTGCATTTCTCTGTCTTTAATAGCAAGCAGACACTGTATTGCACATTTGTAATTGTTGAATATGGGTTCACTTCTATTGCCTGTCTTCTTTCTGTATCCTCAGTCAACACTTAAACAACGTCTACTTTTACAATACCATTAAGAGTCCAGATCTCAGACTGCAAGAATCCTTCACAAATTGGATGGGTAACACAACATCGATATTTCTTTGGCTAATTTACCTAACAATTGAAACCATTTTAGAGCTTGATTCATTGGGTTTCAAAGGCAATCAAAGTGAGCAGTGATAGCGATGTATTTCCTTCTAAAATAACAATGATCTGAATTTTTTGTTCATTGCCATACCATAACCAGTCATTAATGTCATTATGTCTAGAATTCCCTCTGTGTCTAGAATTGCTCAAACACATTATTTTTGTTCAGGCATTAAATTACCATTTAAAGACATTTCTAGACCTGTAACAGCCATAATGTTGTCCACAATTATACTATCTATTGCTATTTACTATCTCTCCAAACAGACATTGCAACAGATTCCAGGTATATATATATATATATATATATATATATATATATATATATATATATATATATATATAGAGAGAGAGAGAGAGAGAGAGAGAGAGAGAGAGAGAGAGAGAGAGAGAGAGAGAGAGGCTTTAGACAATACAGTTTCAGCATTTTTACTGCTGCAATTAGACAGAGGGAAGATCTCTCATTATTTTAGTTAAGCACAAATAAACTGTATCTACCTTTTTTTTTTAAAGAAAACTACAGTACAAAAGTACAAACTAAAGATCATTGTCAAATCATTTTTCCGTAACGTATTTTTGTATCACTAAATATTGTTTTTGTTTTTGTTTAATGTTTAATATATAGCTTTAGCTTTTAGCTGCACTGATTTATGTCTACACTACCTGCACTGACTACATACCAACTCCTGGGTGGATTATGAAGTTGAAATGAGATTACTGGTGTGTGTCGTTTATTTGGGGGCCACATAATGTGTGAGCACTGTAAACTACTGCTACCACTACTGCTCAGTGTGCAGACAATGATTGCCATCTGTAACTATGTGCTATGAAAACTATGAAACTTTCTGTTTTAAAAAAAAAAAAAGCATTTGTCACGTTGGCTGCACTGCTAGTATGCCACATTCCCTCATTCAGTGTCATGGAAAATTATTATGAATGTAATGAAATAAGTGGAAACGACTTTGTTTATATATTTATGTTACTAATTGTTTTATCAAAAAATAATAATTTATTTAACACATGTTTTTGACCAATCTAATGTCAAAGAATTGTATTAGTTTCCTTTTGGTATTTCTACATGTTACGCGTAATATATAGATAAGAATTGCTTTAAATCGTAGCATCTAAATTAAAGTAATATGAGCACTTTAATTTAAATTGACAATGAATAACTATTAATAACTTTAAATTACTAAGAATCACTGAGAGAATGGAATTATTATTGAACCCTTTTGCCCCTATTGTGCCACCCTCAAGGAGGCTGTGTGGTCTAGTGGTTAAAAAAGCCGGTTTGTAACCAGGAGGTCACTGGTTCAAATCTCAGCTCAGCCACTGGCTTGTTGTGTGACCATAAGCAAGTCTCTTAACCTCCTTCTGCTTCCCCTTTTGGGTGAAAAGTTGTTGTAAGTGACTCTGCAACTGATGCATAGTTCATACACCATAGTCTTGTATCTTGTGAAGTGCTTTGTGATGGTGGACCACTATGAAAGGTGCTATATAAACAATATTAACCATATAACCTGCCTCTGTAAAAACAGTATGGTATATGAAATAGATATTAAAATAAAGACAGGTTGAAATTTTTTTTACATGTACATTTATTTTGTGTTCAGAGGAAGGATACTCTTGAGAGTTTTACAATTCCATTTCAGCCTTTTTCCCAGAGTGTCTCCCACACTGCCCTTTTCCTATTGTGTAACTACTATTGGAGATGCTGCCCACTTGTCCCATGTCTCCACTGTTAGGACGAGCTGGTTAGTTGAAGGATAGTGAGAGCCTGAAGGCAAGTGGGTGTTGGAGCTGCCTAGCCGAGAGATTTCCAGCTAATTGCTAGTCCTAACAGGCACAATTAGCCGTTACAAGCCCTTTGAGAAGGTCCTGAGATCCATTCAGTTAGCAGCCATCAGCAGAGAAAGGCTGAAATATGCTCCATTTAGTGAGACGTTTGCAAGAAGGGATGTCACAGCCTGCCAATTATGTTAAGCCTGTACACGTTTAACACCAAGGAAGAAAAGCATGACACATACATCTGCAGATAAAAGAAGGAGCTTTGCGGTGCATCCTATCGGGATGGGCACGCTAATGTCGAAGCCCCCGTCACTTAGGGTGCATCGCACGGTATGACGGTGCAAGTACTGGGCAACTCGCCATCTGTGATGTCATTTGCGTTATGCTGCACTACTTTAAACATTCCCTTCGGCTACGACGAGAAGAAGAAAAAAAATCTTGCTAAAAAAGCTTGACAGTCAAGGAGCAGACAGAAAACTTTGAAAAGAAAAAAAAAATGTACGACCCTGTCTCTGAAATCTAGGAAAGTAGACAGAAGCGGGCCGCACTGCTAATTATGTGTAAGCTCTGCTGTCCTTCAACACAATTGTTTTGGAAAAGATTCTCTTTCTGTATTGTTCACAAATAGAAGTGCTTGCTGAGTTTTACCACACCACATTCAAGTAATGCCAAATATTTTTTTTTTTAATTTATTTACTGTAATGCCTATCAAGTACATTTCAGCTTAAATGTGCACTTTTGCCATTATTGAACTGACAATTATTATCTATACTTCTAGTTTGTGCCCAGCCACAAGACATGTGGCAGGTAATGATGGGATTTAACTCTGAATTACTGCAATAAAAGCCCAGAACTAAGACGTAAATCTTCAAATAAAATTACTTAAACATTGTTGGGAATTTTTCTATTATAACAAAGTCTCAATACTGGAACTGACCCTTTTTAGTATATTATTTTAGTTCAGGAGGCTTTCACATATTAAATTAACTGCCGTACCTATGTATACCTAGCTTGAGCATTCATATTTATAGATGTGTTTCAACCTCCATGCACCTCTGCAACATCCCACACTTGCTTAGGTTCAAAACATTTGGGATGGGGAGGAGCGGCTTTTTGCATTTTTTAAAACTTTTATCTGCTACAACTAAAGAAAGACACAGATAAATCAAGAAGAAAACAGAAACACAATTAACTGAGGTGCTCTGACTGACCAATAAAGTCAAGGTTTTTATTGAAGTGCTGGGATTGAAAGCCGGTTTGCTCCTTATATTTCTTCTGTTTCCATCTTTACCTTCTGCTGCTGTACCAATGATTTCTCCCTGTGAGTCACAAAGACGGCTGTAGTGGGTGACGTCAGACCAAAAACAGGAACCAGCACAGAAGAGATACAGAGAGGCGGAGTTTGGTGAAGCTGAGCGCTTGGTTACGCTCAGTATTTAATAGGTAAACAGAGGGCAAATAAAAAGATTGCAACAAAACACTGACACCACAACAGGACTCAGCAATTGCGACCAAAATAAATAGACAAACAAAACAAGTAGATACTAACAAAACAGGGTGGACGAATGCTACGCAAAACAAGTATGGTGCTGGTCTTTCCAGCACTCATAACAATTGATACTATCATTTATATACTTCACATTCTGTTTTGTTTTGTTTCTCCTTCCTCTTTCTCTGTTCCTCCTTCTCCTTCCACTCCTGAACACACAACCCTGAGTGAGTGAAAACATGCTGCTTTTATGCAGCTGTACCGAGACTCGATTGCTAATCAATCATTCAGTTGGAGTCTTGGTACAACTGCACGTGAATTAATAAAGTGCAATTCCCCGTGCTGGCATATTACTACATTTTACCTGCATGTGAAGTGCTGTGCAATCCTCGTGCCTAAATAAAAATATACATTTTAAACACTTGTGCGCATAACCCATATTATATCTTGTGTACCAATGACTATACACCAACATTAACACACCACATGCAACATACAACACAGAAATACACAGGGGCGGGGCGACATTGCCACCCTGTGCTTCCTTAAAAATGTAGGAGTCATTACAAAACAGTATGATTGGCAAGTCATATCTGAGTTATTAACATGAAGCACCAAAAACAACTAGAGAATCACATGTTCTATATTGTGAGAAGTGCAAAGCACTAGGTTGGCTCTTGCCTGCAAGGGAATGCCAGACTTCCAAGTAAGACATTTTTAGTAAGCTGCTTCCAGGAGCCTTTAGGTTATATTCCCTCCTTCACACAGTGGAGACCTTTGATATCCGTCTCACAAGACGCTTGTTTCTATGAAAGATTGTCTTATCCCACCAGTCACATTTTCAATCAATGCATACATTAATGTTATAAACACTGAGCTCAATACTGAGTGCCAGGCTGCTGCAGTAAACAGTATATCTATTCATAAAAATGAAGAAAATTAAAAAAAAAAATGGGGAAAGGACACATTTATAATACAAAATTGCTTTGCCATTATTGGGTATTGGCTGACCTCTACAGAAAACGGTGGGAGAGAAGTGTTATTATTGTCTTTTTAGTATATGTTAATATAAAAAAAAAAGTTATTGGAGCAACAAGCATTAATAGAGGTATTATAACTTCTGTGTGGCATATCTTAAGCGATGTCAAATTTTGCTTGTCATCTTTATTTAGTTTATTAAAAACCCTGATATGCAATATACAGAACTCCTACATATTATATTCTTTATAATACAAAGGCAGTTATTATGAGATTGAAAACAAAAACTGCAAAACATTTGATTATTCTGAATACACAACTCATTAATGTTTCTGCCTTATAAGTATATGCATTGAAAAAAAAAAGTTTAATAAAAGTTTTTAAATAACTTAGTTAACTTTAATGCAGAAACAATTGGCTCTCCTGTGCACTGTACAATCTTTCATTGTAATCAGCAGGAGAAGCAGTATTATATAATGTTTAAAATGAGACTTTAATATTTTATAAGCAGCAGAAGCATTATTCCCATTAAGCAGACTGGGATTTCTATGTATGTATAAATGTCAGGTGTATAATATGTTAAATTAAGCATGTGATGTTGTGTGTGTCTATCAAGGCAGAATTAATTTTACCAAGGGTTGTAATTTTTTTAATTTATTTTTTTACAGTGATAACACATTCTGGAGAAAAGACAGTACGTTAGTGTGTACAGTATGGTTCAATTTGTATTGATACCCCTATCCAGTGCACGGTCTAACTCATGCCAAGTTGTTACAGTGAACGGTGCAAATAAACCACAATGAGTCTCACTGGAAACAGCATATCAGTCTAGCCTTGTTATGACAGAAAAAAATAATAACTCGACATTAGTGCCCCCAGACAGAGGGCTGCCCTTCCATTTAAACGGGCAAGCATCAAGATTGCGTGTCCACTTAAAAGCAGGGTGGGTGCCAATGTAACAGAGAATACTGAGACCACATGACCTTGTACCAGCAAGCATTTCTTAGTACGATGTACCTTAATAGACTGATACTGCTGCCGGAGCCTGTCTCCTTTCTGTAGGGACTGGGTTGCCAACGCTGCTCTCTTGATGTGTTAGAGCTAACTTATTGTTCTTCTTCTTCTTTTTTTTTTGTTTTACCCTCTGGATAAAGCTACTAGCCAGCTTCACTGTGTTAGACCTGTGTCTAGTCTGAGCCAAATCCTTGCTGGAGAGCAAACACGCAACCTTCCAATTTGGTTTGGCCTCAGCAATCCTGAGATCTTCTTGTTTTGTAAACATTCAGAAACAAAACCACTCCTCTGTATCCACAGGCCTCCTCGTTTATAACAATGAAATACACATTTAGAGTGCAGGCTAACTGCATTGTGCATAGTTGCAGTGTAGTTTTGGTGTTGGTATTAGGGTAGTTATATAGTAATAGTCGTGATCTTAAATGGTTCTTAGAATGTAGCTCTAGTGCAGCAATGCATCAGTTATAGTATAGTAAGCGGTTACTTGTCCCATTTATTTCACAGCAGTATTGAAATTGCCATTGTTCTTCAAACTGCCTGTAAAAGGAAACACATTTAAAGCACAAAAGCACCTGCTGAGTTGGTGCCCCAGATGGAAGATATTATACATATAATATCGGGTATAAATTGAAATATAAATACGTGTTGATTACTCAATTAGAAGAGGCAGGACTAGTAATGAGTTTGAGAGCCGACTCAGGTTCGTAACTAATCCAACACTTCTCACTTTGCTGTGTTATTAAGTCGACCTCACTTATGTGCTGAAAGTTTTTAGCTACGTGCTATATATTAAAAATACTTTAAAAACAATAATACGTGGCCCATATACAGGAAGTATAATGCTTCATCATGTATTTAAATGGTTGATTTTATTTCATTGTTTTGCTTTGCTTTTTGGTTTATCAATGTTTACGTGTAGTCACAGTAATTAGTAAAGCTTGAACATTTTTTGGTTAGTCTGTTAACACCAATACAGTTTTTATTGTTTCTAATCATGAGTTCAGGGTCTTAGATCAGCCTGTAAATAATGTGGATGTCAATAATTTCAGCCCTGTTAATCAGCCCTTTGTGCTTCACACCATACACATTAATGCACTTTTATTCTGGTGTCCCAAAACGTGTGGTATCCCGCTTGCAGCTTGTTCAGAATACCACCGCTAGAATTCTGACTAAAACCAGAAAAAGTGAAAATATTACCCCTGTTTTGGCCTATTTACACTGGCTTCCTGTGCAGTATAGAATTGATCTTAAGATGTTGCTGTTAACTTGTAAGGCACTGAATGTATTAGCACATAATTATTTGCAGGAGTTACTGACCCTGTATCTTCCAAACTGCACTCTGAGATCACAGGATGCAGGGCTGCTGGTTATTCCTCGGGTCAACAAAAGCAACACGGGAAGTAAGGCTTTTTCTTGTAGAGCTCCTCAGTTATGGAATCCCTCTTTTGTCAGAGAAGCTGGGAATGTTACAGTTTCAAGTCAAGATTAAAAATTCATTTTTATAAAAATGATTTCTTATATTTAATGGGTTTAATTGTAACTTTAAAATTTCTTGTAACTTTGTAACTTTAAAATTGCTGCTTTTGTATTATGTGTATGCTGTTATTTAAATATGTTGTTTAAATGGTCAGATTACGGCAGTGTGAAGCTGTACAAATGTATTGTGGTTTGTTCTTTTTTTCTGCTGCGTACTGTGCATTGCTTTGCGATACTTTTGTATAAAAATGTTATATAAATGCAATAAATAAATAAATAAATAAAGCTGTTTACTAATCATGCATTACATTTAAAAGAATCCAGTCTGTCACTCTGTAAAAAACATTCTCACCCCAGACCAATGGGTAAACCAGATTTCTAGCTTTCAAAATACCATTTTTAAAAATGACAAATTTTATTACAATACAAAAACTGCTGATGCATATAGTGTATATTCTGTGATAGAGAATATATTATCATGTTTAAGATTGTATTATATAGAATAAGTTGCATTACAGTCGTTTTTCATATTTATGTATTAGGTCAACAGATGAAACACTTGAATCATTTAAAAAAAAAAAAAAAACTATTTGATATTGTCCTGGATATTGTTCTTTCCCTAACGATGTGCTAGTCTGGAGTGAACCTCTATCTTTTACCCCAAAATGTCTTGTATTCTTATATTCTGTTGAGCTTATTATTATTATTATTATTATTATTAATTATTATTATTATTATTTTATTTTATTTATTTATTTTTTTAAATTGAAATAGGACCTTTTACAGTCAGAAATAATCTAAATAGACCCATGTGTCCTGATAGATGTCTGGGTTCTACAGCAAATGAAATGCAAGTCACTGAGTGCATTTTAAATCACAAGTAAGAGGTCAGTGCAATATGCAGGGGAGTGGGTTGTCCCTGCCAGCAGTTGGTAGAGTGAACTGGGTAAAAGCAATTGAGATTCAGCTTTGTGTACAGGATTAGTCAATTGGTAATGTGATATTATCCATGCCTGCAGGACTGTATAATGATCATGTACAGGAGGGAGCAGGCTATACGCCAACCCCCTCTGGTGGGGTATCTATTTTGCTTTTAAACTTGAAGTAATAAGAGTCACACCAGTGGTTTGGCATGCAATATTAGATAAGAAAAAGCAAATATATGCTATTTGCTATACCACAGGGATAAGGTGGAAATGCAGTCATTGGCTCATTAAATATATGATTGGGATAATGCACTCTGTGCTACTTTGAAGCAGGAGCAATTATTTTCATGAGATGTTGTTTTCTTCTAATAATATGATACTTTTTTTTTAAAACCCACTGTTAAACCAAGAAAAACATACTCAAAAGTCTGGTTATATGAAGACAAATTTATATCTTCTGTAGTAAAAACCGGATTAAAAACACTGATAAATGTTAATTAACTGCAAATGTAATAGGGGTGTGCATGAGACCCAAGCCAGCAACCATACAGAATGAAAGTTATAGGTTGGCAGATGATCAGGCAAATTAATCAAGAGTCACACAAATTACATGTAGTTAAATGCTAGATGGCCCACATTTATTTCCTAATAATAAACAAAATACAAAACAAAAATCACCTTTTCAGCAGGTCTTTCTCACTAGAAATAAATTCATTCTGGAGGAGCTACTGGAGGGCTGTCCTTTAACCAAGTTTCTTCCCTGAACTGCCCTTCCAGTCTGGCTACAGCCTTGATGTGCATTTGCCTTGCAGGTTGACTGATGAATTAATTAGATGATTGCTTCACCAATGGAGGTCCCAGTTTCCTCCATTCCAGCCACATTTCCACATGGACAGGTTTGTTTTTCTATCTTGCCTTGATTTGCTAACTTTGTCTACCCCACCCAATAGGCAAACTCATTACAAGTTCTATTAACATTTAGGCTCCCAACATAAATGGCTGTTTTGATTGGTCTCCCTCCATTTGGCAGGATTTTGAGAAAATGATTAAATCTAAAGGCTATCTCTAAGACTAATCTTTTTCTATAATTAGTTTTTCTCCACATCAGGATCTCATTAGCTGTTGTTGTTGTTTTTTTTTTTTTTTGTCTTTTTTTAATTTAGCAGTGTTTTGTTAAACATTGTTTTACCTTTCTTTTTCTACAGTGTTACTCACCTTGGCTTGGTTTGAATTGCCTTAATGTTATTGTAATGTTAATTTCTCTTATTCTTCAATTACTTACTTAACCTAGTTTATGTGATGGTGCTACCTGGTTACAAGACATCTTCATGCCGAATAAAGTAGGAAATGCTGGCTGCCAGATTAATTTAACCCAGTGCATCATGGTAATCCCCTAAGGCAACAGATCCCACATTATAGCAAATAATGCATAAAAAGAAGCTAAAGCACCACAGCTATTTGGATTTTTGAGGTTGTAATAACTCTTCCCTCCCAGCAGTAGTCACTGTTGAGAGAGAGAAAAAAAAAAAAACTAAAATAACAGTAAAATAAATGAAACACGACCACTGGTAATACCCTTTGTGCCCATGTAAAATAACATGAGCAGGAGGATCTCATCTCTGTTTTGTTTTTTTTTTCACAAGGATGTGGGTTCAAGCCCTGATAGAGTCAGATGTTAATTGAATTTCTTCTCTGGCGGGGTGAATGGGTGCCGAGGAAGATTCAACCAGATTAACGTATAGTTCTTTGTGTGTTTAAGTACTTATGACAGCTCCCCCCAGGGTAGAAAAGCAAGGTGACTGCGACTGTGTACGAAATACAAACCGCTGATTCTAAAAAAAAAAAAAAAAAAAAAATATTGAAATGGTCATCTGATCTGGAAAGGGTTCTGATATAATGTTGCTGTTCCAGTCAGGTCACATCCAAATTCAATGAGACATAATATCAGCAGAGAACATTTCATTTCTACTTAAAAAAAAAACCCCAAAAAACAAACAAACAAAAAAACAAACATCTAACAGGTGCTTGGCATTCATGGCATTGCATTGGGGTTGCATTAACCAGCTACAGAGTCATTCCAAAGCATCATTGCTCGTGTTCCTGCAGTACATTTCTCTAACCTCTAGATAAATATCTGTGCATCTCCTTACCCTTTAAACAAAATGCTGCTGTTATAGCATGTAGTGCAATGTATAGTGTGCATACCAAAACATGCACTTGCACCTCAAAACTGTTTAAGTATGGAAGAAGTACTGTCTAATAGCATCAGGAAATGGAAAAAGTGATTTTTTTTTTTTCATACTCACTTATATGATGAGAACCGGGCTGCTGACAGGTGAAGCAGAAAGTCATTTTTCAAGTTTAATGCCAAATGGTTATGTAGCATAATATTCAGTCAAAATTAACCACCTCTCCGCTGTACTGACAATGAGCATATACAAGTCATTTTCTGGAGTATTCCCTTTTCAAAAAAAAAAAAAAAAAAAAAAATATATATATATATATATATATATATATATATATATATATATATATATATATATATATATATATATATATATAAACAACACAGAAACATTTGTACACATGACATAAACATGTTATATGTAATTTATATTAGGGTTGGCTATATTGTAGAATTAAAAGAAAAGAGTTAGTTTTTGGATGTGAATTCAGTATAACAATTACACAGCACAACAATACACACACAATTAAATTATCCATCACTGTTATTGTTATGTGGTAGGTCCAGAGAAAAAAAACCAAAGGTGTCTGTGTTGTATATATATATATATTGTGTGTATATATATATATATATATATATATATATATATCAGAATGTAGTGTAAAATGTAATTGTCCAGAACTGTCATGCTTTAAAAATAGATTTACAAAACAAAAGCAATTTTAATTGTGCTGATACAGTTTTTTAATTGGTAACGAATAAAAAATAAGCGAGTGTTTCTGTGATTTGCAATTTTACTGGCTGCAGCGCTCCAGAAAAAAAAAAAACCCTGCATGATAAAAATAGTCAAAAAATAACCTAACCACCAAAGAAAACATTTACCCGCTAGATTCTTTCAGAACAAGCCAAATTTGGCTGGAAAAACGCCAATCTAACACCACTTAAATGTTACCTTAAGTTCAATGTACAAATAAAACGTGAATTTGTTTAATTTGTTTTAGAAAAAAATATATGTTTTAATTGGCGTTCCTGTACTTTAAGATTTAGGACCACACCAATGGTCAGGAGCAACACAAAGTAATTGAAAGCAAGCTGCACTCCAATCTACCAGATAGTCCACAGCTGTACCTTGCAATCATTCAGTTCATATTTTAAGCCCCTGACATAATGGTTTCATAGTGTTTCCAATTCGACGTTCCATGTCAGCGGCTGACTATTGAGTTAAATATCAGTCCCATTTAAGTCTGCTAGTAAACAGCTGGAGATGGCATAACCTTTCATGTATTACCACTATGTACACATACACATAATTGAGGCCCCTGACCCTGTCTACCTACATACAACTTTAACCACAAACTTGGCATTTTGATACTGCTTACAGCCTTTGCAGTTGTTATTTTCTGTTTCAATAATCCATGCTAGGTTGAAAAGCATGAAGAAATAAGGCTGTCAACCTAAAATAATGTATTTAGAAAAGATTATTAATCTGTTTTTGTGACATTTTCAAACTGAATATAACTGAATTGAATTATTGAATTGAACTATTGCATATGCCATTTGGATTCTTAAAATGCACAACTTGATAAGAAACCTTTACAGTTTGTCGAAATTAAACACAGTAAATGGTTTGAGCTCTGCTGACATTTTAAACTTTCTAGCCACAGGATTTAACTATGATTTAGATCAGCATCAGCACTCATACAGCATGACTGCCTTTAACAGCATAAACATTAAGGCACGAAACATTTTCTTTAAGCTGCACAGATGTCGTCATGGGATCTCTGCTGTTTCACTTCAACGCCGCAAAGCTGCAACATTGCTGTAGTGCATTCATCTCGGCATGCTAGGTTACTGCCACAGTGTTGCAAATTTTTCAACATCAGTCTCATTTACCTATGTTAATTCTAAAGTAGCCAAGGTCATAGTTTTGCTAAGTTGGTAGAGTGAAGAAAGGAGCTATTGAGTGAATTCAGGCTCTGCAGCATACGTGACACACTCCACCGCCTTGCAAAAAAGATGTAGTCATATAACTGCTGAGGAACAACTTGTTCACTGCAAACCCAAACAGAAACAGCCCTAAAAACACATGTGTGGTTCTTTCTATGCTGTAAGCAAAGACTGAGGTTAAACAGCAAACACATGTATTGATTTAAGGTGTGCATAACATGTTAGTAGATGTGCTGGATAATTAATATATATTACATTTCGAACCCCAAGACTCAGTGTGATTCAATGGCTGAGCTTGAGGTTCAAGAACCATATCCACATCATTTATTATGTTTTTTTTTTTTGTTTTTATTCCTTGCGAGCTTGGGATGCAGGACAGTACGATATATGGACCAACAGAAAATAAATGTCTGAACAAGCAAGTTGGATGTATTTGGTTTTTCAGTCTCAGACAAAAGGATGTTGCCTCCCAAAAAACAAACACTCTTTACAAAATAGAAGTAATCAATAATACACTAATTTAATCCCTGGCTCCAACGAGGCCTATGTGGCAGAAGCTTTGACTACCGGTCCAATCAAGCTCCAGTGTACATTGCATATTCTGCAGCTCGGATCTATATCTGATATTGCTACTTTCTAAAAACATTTACAATGCCTTTCACGCCTCAGTCCATACTTTCTGTAATTAAATGATTATTATTGGTTTATTAAATATATTGAGTTTACAAAATGTAGCACTAAGGGTCACTGATGCTTTTCTTTTAAAAAATAAAACTTGCTTCACTATGCAATTGAATTGATCTGCCCATTTCAGTTGGTCCTCATCTGATGATGTGTGCAGTCCTCCGTCATACTAATTTATTTTATGATAATTTATCAAACAAACTGTTTAGACAATAGAGGAAAAAAAAGCACATCAGTATATTTAATGTATACGATGACAGTCATATTTATACAAAAAGGGAAGACTGTTGAAAGTGGCGTCCTTCAGTTGAGATGTAAAAGATTTTGAGAAGAACAATATTGTTAACCCCCGGTATGCCGGACCAGTTCTAATTTTGGCCTGGCTAAATCACACTTGTAGATCTGTGCTGTTCATATGTCTCAGCAAGCACCGGGCATTTGAGAGGTATTTTTTTCCTTTTTATTCAATGTTGTGTTACTCAGCTGCCAGCTGTGTACAATATTAATAGATGATTGAGTTGGGATGTCTAGTATTGCCAGTGATTTCTCTTTTAATCTTCCACCCTAAAAAAAAGAAAATCTCTGGGGACTGTCAAACCAATTCAAAAGTCATTAACTTCCTTTACTTTCACTGCGTTGACACTGAAAATGTTTTATGTGTCTGGAACTGTAGGCAGTCCCTCAAGTAAACTATAGCGTGGACCTGCAACATTCTGAAATGCAACTCACATGTTCATTATTATTATTTATTAAAATAAATTGTACAGATAACTCACCAATTAGAATAACCATGCTATAATTACCATACAGTTCACATCATCTTGTTAAAAAAATGTGTTTGGATCACCTGAGTTGTAAGTTAAGTTAAACCTATAGGGATTCTGTCGTTTGATATCGTATGTCCAGAATCCGTTGGCCCAATACACTGGTAGACGTATTTACAGTTTAATGATATCCTGATCATGGGACTGACACTTCTATCAGAGCTGTTGAATTTACAGACCTTCCAACATTTTGTAGACTAACATTAGAAAACATTATGGTACAGCTACAGAATGTGGCTCAACTTGTTACTAAAACATTTTGTTTAAGGAAAAAAAAAAAGGAAAAAGAAAATCTGTTCAATTTTACAATAGCTGCCTGCATGTTAACCATCATAGGCAATTAGAAACTTGTGTGCAGATACCTGTCTGCTGAAAAAACAAACGATTAACAACTGCACTAGACTGCAAGAAAAAATATCTAATTAATATTTATTGCATAATTGCTTTTTGCCATTTTTGTTGAAAATTTGAACAGAGGAATAATAAGACCAAAATACTGTTGCTAGTAATTAAGACAAATGCATTAATTATTAAAGATGCAAACATGTCATGCAAGCATAACTAATTATGTGAGCATGTTAACAGTTGTTTAATGTTAGCAGCCAATGAATTATTTAAAATGTGTGTGCCATTTTCGAACTGCTCAAAATGTGAAATGATAAGCAGGGTTGGGATGCGAGAACAATACTGGGATATTTTAGTACCGAAGCCTACAGATAAATACATATTGCAAAGGTTCAGGTACTTCCTTGAACCTGGAGACAATATTATGTAAATATATAACAATCTGTACTCTGTTGGTTTTGTAAGCTATTAACCTGCACATGCAGTAAAAGCGCTCAAAAGCGCTAGCCTGTATGTCGCCGGTTTGAGTCCAGGCTATTCCTTTGCCAACTAAAGATGGGAGCTTTCGGGACACAATTGGCCGAGTGCCGCCCAGGAGAGTTAGGTCGGCTAGGGTGTCCTCGGCTCACCGTGCACCAGCGACCCCTGTAGTCTGGCCGGGCACCTGCAGGCTTGCCTGTAAGCTGCCCATGGCTGAGTTGTCCTCTGACGCTGTAGCTCTGGGTGACTGCATGGTGAGTCTGCAGTGTGTAAGTGTGTTCACTTTCACCCCTCCCGAGTTAGCGCAGGGGTGGTAGCGGTGAGCTGAGCTAAACAAAATAACTGGACACTACTAAATTGGGGAGTAAATAACAAAAAACTAAATGGCGACTGACTACCAAATAAAAAATAAATTAAAAAATGAATAGTAATCAGACTGTGCAAGTAAATACCAGAGCCACTTGTAACCTCATTAATATAGTCATAATTTTGTTTTATAAATAAGGTGTCATTTTAGCGAAGTACCGAATACATTTTTCTTTGAAAAAATCAGAACACAAGCTCTATTTATGTCTTGATACATTGCATTTAGACTTAACTTTTGCAGTTGACAAAATTAGAGTAGATTGTCATAACAATATAGTTAAAGACAACATTTATCTAATGGGTAGATGCTAGTTTAAAATGCTCCAAATATTACAAAAGCAGCCTGTCCTCAAATTAAGACAATGGCACTGAATGGGTTAAGAGGATTTGTTCTTTTCCTAAATCCATTTAAAAAAAGGCAAATAAAGTATTTTCTTTACAAATATATGACTATAAAATCTTAAAAAACACACATGTTTACATTCAGTTAAAAGAAATGTTAATCTGCATTTATTTGCTTTGTGATATAACATTTGTACTTTATAAATAAGCATTTAAGTAAACAGATGGAAGGAATAGATGCTTTTTTGTGGTATTTTTTATTCCAATATCATTTTGCATTATTTGTTAAAACAGTTTCCTGTGTACTTACAGAAATTAAAATATTTAGTTTGTTTTCTTCTATAATCAGGGTCCGGTGGGAGCATCATTCATTCTTTAAATGTTAAATGCTTTTCATTAATGCTTTTCATCAAGGTTTAAAACCATGTGGTTTTTTTTGTTTTTGTTTGTATAAATGTAACAGGACAGCCTTATAAATTACTCAGTGAGGTTTTTTATTTAATGTATAAGTACATTAAACAAACATTTTTTTTTCTGCAAAATAACAGATTTACTGGAAAACTGCAAACGTGTTTTACATTTGCGATACTGGCAAAATAAAATTGTGAGTATATTTAGGCAATAGGATATCTACACATCATGAATCAAATGACATTACAGAACAGAATACTTCTATTTGCATTGATGGTTCAAGACACATACCCTTATAATCATTATTGTGATTTTTAGAATATAGTGTGCATCCTTTGTGTGTTATATACAAGTTGCATGTTATATATGAGATACATAGTATTAATAATAGTATTATTAGACAAGTTTACAAGGGGTGCTACGTGCTATACCAAAGGTGCATGCTAGACAAGGAATGTATTCAAGGAATTGTAATCATGCGTTATACACAGCGTTCACATTATATTAAATGATGGTTGATTTCAAATGTAAGTTTTGGGGTTGTTGGTGTAGGTGGGGTCCTTTCTCATTGGTTTGTGGGAGAAGGGCTAGCTGTGTACATCCTTGAACACAGTGCATTGAAATACAGCCATTATAGCGTTATCTGAGTGTACAGTAAGATCGTGTACAAGTATCTGATTTAAAAAAAAAAAAAAAAGTAGACACATTTTGTAACTCATGTCTTTACTCAGCTGAGAATTCCAAATTCACTGAAATTATCTCAAATGTCATTTTGAATGAAGCAATGCCATAAACTGCTTGCATGTTTTCACCAATAGTGTACAGCTTCTTGCTAACCTCACCGGATGATTGATTGACTCTTTCTCATATTCACATTGTAGACGGACTCAGGTGCTGAGTTTCATAACAGGCTGTTGCCCTGGATATCAGCTTGGAGCGCAGCACTCTCAACCTGAAAATGTGATCACTAGGCTTGCTTTTGAAAGGAATCCCGTTCCTGTTCAGTGCACCACTTCTGTACTGTAATGTCATAGGAATAGCTCTTCTAAGACATATTGTGCATCTCTCCTTAATACACACACCACCCCTGAGAGATCCTGACAAGATTTTAAAATGAACACCACACGCGTCCTTCAATTATTGGAAACTGGTAGGTCTCACATGTAGTGCTAATTTTTAAAAACCGGTCTGTCACTCTTTGGGATGCTGGTATCTGAAATTGCAAGACAGCTCTGCCGTCTGTAATGATATTTAACATGTCAATTTATGATGTGAAACTTATCAATCATACTCTTTAACCTGCTGAAGCCCTTTGGTAGCATTAAACCTGCTCCTATTTGTGTCTGGGTTTTAAAGGAGGATAGGACGTTATAGCCTGCGGAATGTATGCTTTTTAAGGAAGTATTTGGCAGATCCAACCCCCTCCCCCTCAACAGGCTTTAATTAATTGCCAGGTGAGCGTATGTCATCAATGTGGATTTAGGTCAGTTCATTCTTTGAAATTCTTCTTCTAGTTACTGTCTTCATCTATTTAGAGAGAAAGTAGCTTCAAATTGCCTCATAACTTTTTTTTTTTATCATGTTTGCAATCCTTCCAAGTGGTTTATATTGCACAAAGAAAGCAACATCAATTTAATCTGGAGCTACCATAACCTTTATAACGTTTCCTGTAGTAAAAGTATAGCAAAGTGTAATAAAGCATTGCGAAAACATGGTGAAGCACAGGTAAGTTTTATAGAGACCATAGAGGTGTCGTATGGCATAGTAAAAACAAGCATTGTAAACGCATACTATAACAATGCAAAAAGCATAGGGAAACTGCAAAATTACATGGAATTGTACCATAGAAAACTACTTATAAGAGAAGAGCTTTTCTTTAACAAATAATATGAATTGAAATATATAGGTCAAGGGACTGACAGCATACTGATACAACCAGCAGAAAGGCAGCTTTGGAATTCTGAAGAGCATTGTTTTTTGCAGTTAGTTCAATAGCTTTTACAGTAGTGCTTTATAGAAAAATGTTGTTGTAACAAAATGCAAATCTGTAATCTTCAATTTCATCACAGTAATTGCACTGTAGATTACCTGATTATGTCCACATAAAATTAAGCATTATTTATTGTGAGTTCTTATTTTTGTCATTTTTACCTTGACACCGAATACGTTAGTACTGTGGACATGGTACCATGATAAACATTTACAGCCAGCCCAGAAATAGAAAACAAAAGGCCTATCAAGTCCCTTTGTCCTGTTTGTGAGCTCATAACAACCCACATATATTTCTAAATGTAAACTAGCTTGCAATTACTTTTAAATCAGACCACAAAATAACTGACATGCACACAAAAAAAAGGCCAGGCCCTTTAAATAAATTCTAATAAAACACACGTGGAGTAATAATCTGCGTCAGACAGTGTTTTGTCTACTTGTTAGCTCTTGGAGCCTCTTATATATTTTACATGCAACTGGTAAAGAAGCATGATTCCCAGAAACTCCTTAAATTAACATGTTGGGCTTGGATCAAAAGCAATATGTAAAAGATATTGCCTCTGATGGACTGAAAAAATAATAATAATGCACCTTTAAGTCAGCTCTTCTTTTGAAAACTCAGGCAAGTAGACTACAATCTTCAAGCTTTATGATAATGAAATTCAAATCCGAAACACCATTTTAATTGATGCTGTTAAAAAGCAGTAAGCCTGAACTCCCATGAGGTCTCTCTCTGATAAACAAGGCTCAATAGTTGCAAGGGTTAAATATCCAACACCTTTTCTTCCTTATAATAACCCCCCAGGCACACACCCCCTCTGCCTCTCTCCTCCTCTCCCATCTCCAGGGGTTGTGCTTGATTTATGGCGTGATCTGTCCCTGTTGGGATCTGACAGTCGCTTTCATTTTCTTCTATGTTTTTTTTTCCTTCTTTACCAAGGTCATAGCAGAGCAGGCCCTCCAAGTTTTCAGCATTCGCCCTCCTTCACACTTCCCCTGGCTTGATCTCATGAATCATTCCGTCTTCACATTGAACTCCTGGCGCTTCCCTTCCACCAAACCGCCCGACTTCCGCAATTTTTCTTCATTCTCACTAACAATTTGGTAATGAAATATTGATTTTTAGTTAGATTCAAATAGATGTTATTAAGTTTGCATTGATAAATCGTTCCCTTTCGCAGGCTGGAAGTACCTCAGTCAAATCCTAACTACGTATTCATACCAGGTGAAGTATTCATTTGATGTATTTGTCACCTGGCTGCCTGCCTCAGACTGATACAAGAGTATCTGCCCTAATTGATGTAATTTTAGCTGATTTATCATTTCTATCTTTATATATATATATATATATATATATATATATATATATATATATATATATATATATATATATATTATCACTTTGAGCATTTTAAGAAGTGACCCACCAGTGCTTGACATTGCTTTACTTATCTGACATTAAAAGAAAAGGTGTTATTTTTGTTACCAAAAGGCTGTTTTATTGCTTTTTAAAAGCTTTTGACAACTAACAATCAGTTGCACACTAATTCTTCTTGTTTAAAGGAATATGTCTTTCAGATTCATATTTCACAGCTTCAGTTAGGATCGGAGCCAAAGTGACTGTCAGTTCTTTGACAGATTTTTCTCCAAAACAAACAACACCAAATTTACCAAGCTGTTACTCTTGAGTAAACTGTACCTTTTTTTTTTTTTTTTAATTGGAGAACACACACTTTTAAAAAGCTAGTATCAAACAGGGCATTCAAGTAAGGAATTCAGATTCTATGTGTATTTCTCTCATGTAAATTGTATTTTTTCTTTTTAAATGGTCATATAATGTAAATGCTTTAAGACCCACTGTTCCTTCTGAAAATATTGATTTACCATAAACATTTAGTTTATGGTTGTAATAAAATAAGCATTGGATGAAAGGAAGAGTTCCAGTAAGGCTTGGATTTTATAATACATTAAGCCATTGCATTTTTACATTGAGGGTCTTTATCCACTGGGTAATAGCATGTGTGGTTACATAATAAATCCACAGCCACATGTGAAAATACAGTGTAAATGAAGCATTGCTTCAATGTGTGTTATTGTTGTGTTACTAATGTAATTAGAGCTGTAGCTAGAGACACACGTTACCAAATCGATTCCTATGATTTTTATAATTTCTGTATTTCTTACTGGAATCTAATATATTTATTTTAATTTGTTTTCAAAACTTACCAAGATGGGAAATCTCATATACAAAAACAGTAGAATCTCCTTATTACAACAAAAGTGGTTTGTGACTTAATTAATTATTTATTTTATTTATATCGATCTGGTCAGAAGAAGGGTATTTAAAGTAAGCCCTGTTAGAAAGCGATTGCAGTGGAATAACAAATTTGAAGAAAAAAAGGCTTTACACACAATTACCGTTTAAAATGCTTAAACAAGCAATAATTGGCTGCTTAAAAAGAGATCAAAATCATTCAAGTTCCTAATTCCATCAGAAAGTAGCACATATTTATATTGTACATGAGATCTTTCTTCACGATTGAACGAGAACTTTAGATTGTATCTCTAAATATCTGATGCTTCTTTTTAGTGGTTGGGGTAATGATGGCGGTGGAGGCGCTGATACGATTAAACCGCTCTCCATCCTCTCAGAGTAGCTGCAGGCTACCTTATAGAAAGTACCTGCCAATGCTGAGCTGATTTGCAGTGAGCTGTGTATTTGACTGTTAATGATCAGCAATAATTTCCCTTTTTCTCCTGCCTGGTCAGGTGTTGCAGCGATCCATCCCGAGACCAGAAATTCAAAGCCACTATATTGATGTGATGCCCTTCAAAGAAGGCTCTATGAAGACTTTTGCAACAAACTTTGCCAACTCTTCTGCTGTAAAAAGATTATTGTTATTATATTATGGCTTATTCACCACAAGTTTTCATACAGATATTTGATACCTTATATATGTTATTAAATTATACATCTTTACAATTTCACACAACTAGTGGTCAAATAAGTTGTTGAAAAAAGGGCATTTTTGTTGGTTAATAAGACTGGTAAATAAAGATCTAAGCTGAAACAACAATATATAATGATAACATATAATCAACAATCACATCAACAATAATAATAATAATAATAATAATAATAATAATAATAATAATAATAATAATAATAATAATAATAATAATTAAATATTTATCTGCATAGAGTATTTATAATGCGTGTGAGACAGGGGCAGTAACATAAACTGACCACAAAAGTAACAGAACAAATAATTATATCTCGTTTGTATTACACATCCAAAACAAAGCTCTTTTAATAACTACATACACAAAGACTGCTAAGTACTTATGGCTACATTGGCTTATTCTTAACAACAAGACCAATGGATGTTAAATCTTGATACTGGTACAAAGAACGTATTGAAACGTGTCATGTGCTTTAAGCAGATAACCCATGTTATTAGCAACCTCAGGTCAATCAATAATTCTCTTCCTCAGCCCACTGGCTGAATCTAACTGCTCTTTAGATAAGCCTCTTTTTGTAGTTACAATAATTGGTAGCTTTTTAATCCAAGCTTTGTGAATGGCACCTTTTATATCTCAAGAACGTGCAAAGTGTACTTCTAAACAAAACTAAAACAAAACTAATATATATATATATATATGCAGTCATAGCATTTTAATTGATTTTCCTATTTCAATGCATTCTTAGTCTCACTGTTTATCCGTGGTAGATCTGTATTCTTCTATAATTGAATGGTGTTCCTGATGTTTGCATATTTTTGCATGGTTTTGTTTGAAGTGTGGTGATGATATCAAAACAACCATCTGCATTTCACAATTGCTGCTTGTTATGGAAGGAAAAACAGTCCTGAAAAAAAGAACCCGCTAAATTCCCGGCTCGACTGTGTCTTATTATAACTACAGCTACAGTAGGTGTTAACAAATAGCATGCATGTGACTGTGACTTTCAAATTGTACACATTTACTTGGTTTGGTGAAGGAAAAGATGCAATGTTTATTCTAACGCATGTTTTCTGCACTGATGACCTAATTATTGGTAACATTGGAAGTAATGCATGGTACATGGTAAATACTGCAAGGAAACCCAAGCAACGTAGCCCTCTGAAATGTTGAACCCAGGTCTCTTGAAACTGACTGTACGTCTTCTTGCAAGGAGCTTCCCCGGAGCTTCAGCCAACGTTAACACCACACCCAGTAATCCACTGGCGTGATGATGATAATGGTTTTAAGAAATTAATTGAAATGAAGTGGATTTTGTTCATCACCGATTTGGCCTAATTAAGGATTTTCATTTAAAGTTCTGTTTTGATTGTGACAGACCGTTTCTCAGTATGAGATAAGCAAAGGATGATTTTTTTTTTCATGATAAAAAAAAAAAAAAAACAACAACAAAAAAAACATTTTTATTTCATTGACCAGAACAAGTGGGAGTCAACTCTACTGAATGTAGAGATCTTACCAGCCAAACTACATTCCCTCCCTTCAATATGATCTGAATCTTCAGGCCTTTCTTCCATCTCTTGTATCATCCCTGCTGATTATTAGTTCTAATGGTTACATTTTCTTTTTGAAATCCAGAAAGACTGTTTAAATATGTGACATCAATCTTAACCTATATGCCTTGCCTCTAAGTGCGTGAATAAATGCAGGAATTAGCAGGTAAAAAAAGCCCTGATAACAAAACCAACAAATAAGTGATTCATTGGAAATCTGGAACACTTTTATGGTTCTCAAACCAATAATGCAAGAAGAAGCAGCAGACAGTGATGCCTTGGTACTGATATAGCCATCAAGGTCAGTAAAGCACAGAAACCTATAGTCCTCTGATAACACACACTGCCTCCTACACCAAGCTGATTTGGAAATCGCGGGTGTTGGATATGTTCATAGTATTTTAATAAAGTGCAGATGGTTTAATTATGGCTTCTATAAAAAATAATAAAAAAAAACTTCACTTATGTACAGTATCCCTTACTGTTCTGTTTTCAGCACACGGTATTCCTAGCTCCAACTGTTTGGGTTCCCAATTGTGTTTAAACAAAACACTGCATGTTAAATGCATTTCTAACAACATGCAGCAAGCAGCTGCATTACATTTCTGGTTTTCATTTTTTGTTTCAAATTCAGACACTGTTAGTCAGGAAGAAGCAATGTTCTCAATCAAAGATGTTCATGAAGCGGCAATGGCAGAGAGGGTGGGGGTTCTTGTGATTTGGACAGTGCTGCAGAATTGCTTTTTTCATGCCAGTGTAGTTCCCGGCAACCTACTGTGTCCGTTTTGAAAGACAGCAATATTATGTACGTGTCTACATCATAAAAAAAGAAAAGATCTGAACACCATGCAGATGGGCTGAGTGTAAACGAGATCAAGGGGTTTTAGAAAATTGAGGTTTCCCTTCAAAGAAACATTTCTCTTTAAGAAACTATCAGTAGATTATAAAAGACAACAGGTGAAAAATACCAAAAATAAATAAATAAATAAATCATAGTATTTTAACCAAACAAAGCTTTATCAGTACAAAACCAAATTACAATAAACAGGTGGAATGTGGGAGTGTGTGCAGTTTAAAGAGGCAACCTCTACAATATTGTACTCAGTCTTCTTTTGTGCCTTTCTTATTCTTTATTGCTACTTACTAACTCACGACAACAAAGAAAGAGTATTGAGGCTGTTTTGAAGCTTCTGGCCACTCTTTAGCATTTCCCTCCTTGGGGCCTAATCGGCCCCGAGGCCATAAAGCTGCCTGCTGTCTTGTGTCATGAGAAGAATCAGCTTTGCCTGGGAACGCCATTACTGGGTAATGAGGCATGCAGCAAAATATACCTTCAGCAGCCACTTGATGAAGCCTCGCTGACACACTAGACCAGACAGAAATGCTTTTTTTTGTGTGTTCTTCCTTATTTTGTCCATCAATCACATCATTAGTCAAAGCAGACAGGCCTGTCAAGCAGGTACAGAGATGGACTGGCAGGCGATGAGTGGACAGGTGTTAGCGCTTCCCAAAACAAGCGCTTTAAATGAGAAACTGAGTCAAGGCCTCATTTCAAGGGCTGGAATGCCAATAACAAAGGAAGGGAGGGAAATGTTCACCCTGCCAGAGTGCCAACAACCGCAGAATCTCTTAAAAATCTGTAATTAAAAAAAAAGAAAGAAAGAAATGGCCTAACTGTTCTGATTCATTAGTTTCGTTGAAAAAACAGCTGTACTAAGGACACTTTGGTCATGACAACATCTGGCAGGATCTGTAGTGCTTGGTAAATGCCATTATTTTTATTAACATGAAAGATGCACTGTGTTTAAAATAAATAAATAAAGATTTGATTTCTTTGCATATCATTATGAAACTGTATTTAATGTTGCACCCAATAATATTCTCCACTACCTCAACTTTACATTTTACGGTAAAAGAAAGATCTCTTTTAACTCAATTTATACCTTGGGGGATTATTTGTCGAAATTATTTTTCTTACATAATTATAATTACACATGAAACCTACTTTCACTTGGCTTTTATGCATATTGTTATTATATTTTTTAAATTTAGAATCTCTAATTATTTGACCCCTGATTTTCTCCCAATTTGGAATGCACAATTATGATTATCCCGACTCACCGCTGCAACTTCCATGCTGACTCGAGAAACAGCGGTAGACACACGCGTCCTCCGAAACGTGTCCTGCCAAACAGTCTTTTTTTACACTGCAGGTCAACATCGAAGCCACCAGAGCCATAGTGCTGAAGCAGACCCGCAGGTGCCCTGTCAGTCACAGGAGTCGTTGGTGTGCGGTGAACCAAGGATTACCCTGCCGACCCGAACCCTCCCCACCTGGGCTGCGCTCAGCCAATTGTGCGCCGCCCCCTGGGAACTCTCGGCCACGACTGGTGATGGCATAACGTGAACCAGCGATCTCCAAGCTACAGGGCGCATCCTGCACTGGATGCGTCACTTGGGAGCCCCTATATTATGCATATTTAAAGAATGTCGAATTATTACATATTTTGTGCTTTAGTATAATTGTATCTTTCTTAAACTCACCCAAGACAGGCCACTTGGCCATTTGGCCTTAGAACATTTATTGATCTGCATCCCCTTACTCCTAAGCATTAATGGAAATATTTGGCTTCTTATCACGACTTTGACTTTACAACTCCCATTTTCTTTGATCTCATTTCACAAATCAATATTTCATGTAATGTTTACCCCTCTAAAAACCCAGTAATAAGAGACAGGCTTGCCACAAATAACCGGATTGACTCAGACAAATCCTATACAGTTTTTCACTTGGATCTTCCACCATTTGTAAAACCTCACAGAACTTTATACAAAGTGCCCATTTACAGTATGTGTAGCAGCCTCCCCTCTCCCTATTCAAGATTACATTTGAACAGTTTTCCGCAAGCTTTCTTTGTTTTCCCCCAGTGTATTGTTCTAAAATTTCCATAAAAAGAAAAAATCTTCCAACTATCAGGTGAAAGGTGTCTCCTGCCTGTTAACCCACAGAGAACAACGTGTGCAAGATGAGACGGTAAGTCTAAACTGTGTTTTATTTAGATCCCTACATACTACATGTAGGGATGAGTAACCTGTAGGATGTTACCAGTGGGATTATAGAGCTCCACTTGTCTTCTTCAACAGCCATTCTGTAACAGATTGAGAGCTCCAGCTGTGTACCACATCAACATCGTTCAGTATTCCATATTAAACCTGTCCAGCAGTGTGACTCCTTTAGATCTGTAACATTTTCCACCAAACTACATGGAACAGATTCCAAGACTTGACACACTGGAAGCTGAACAGTCTTGCCTTTACCAAAGTAGAAGATGGTATCAGTGTGACTCGATATGTTGCCTAATTGAATCCTAATGTGCAGCAGGTGGCCAGGTGTTAATTGACTAATTGATGATCAAAGAGGCTGAAAAGCCCATTTCTTTGTTCTTCTTTTGTTTGCACTTGTTCCTGCTCATGTGCCTGCGTAGATTGCCAAGGAGAGTGAACCAGGAGGACCACAGTGTGTTCATGGTAGGGATTCATTTACAGGGATTTGAATCCCTCCTATGTTGTTAGTTTGCATAGGGAGAAGGTTCCTTTTGAGGGACCTCCCTTTTAGTGGGAGCAGCGCATGGCTCAAGCTTGGACACCTTTTGTTTTATAGCTGTTTTGTTTTGCATTATGTACACTGTGCTTGTTTATATCCTTCTGCACTAGGGCTACCATTGCTGGTATCCTAGTGGCGGCCACCAACTACTGCAGCTGCCTGTGCTATAATAAAACCTGTTGCTCTGTTTTCAGCGACAAACCCTCTGTGCCTCTTTCATTTCTCAGCAGATATCCTCACAGTGACAGAACACTCCTGTTACAATGGTGAAACACACTCCTGTTACAATGGTGAAACACTTTGTGTTGTTTTTAACGTGTCTTTAAAGACTTCACTGTTATTTTCAGGTCTTGTTTGAATACATACTATATTCTGGTATTGATTTAAAGACTATTGTTTTTTCATCATCTATAAGTAATTCATGTTTTTCAGCTATAAGATGACTAAAACCTCCACTTGTATTAGGTACCTCTTAGGTACTATGAAACTATAATGATACATGTTACAAAGCCATTAATGCATATATAAATGTATTATAAATCATTGTTATAAATTATATTAGATAGTAATAATAATAACTATAAGCAGGTTCTAGACGGTGTGTTGGGCAGCCTGAATACAGTGTCACAGGCACACAGAAACTGACCCTACACACCTTAGCTTGTTATTCCACACCAGTGGATAGTAACTTTATTAAAGCTGAATTAGTTCCCTGCATACGGATACACCTTCAAAAGAGACTAAAAATACAGCACAGGGCTTGTGATGTCACGCAAGAAATGTCACCAGCACCTGCCTAAAACTGCCTCATGATAAGGCATGTTTTTATATCCAGCTTTGGTCCTTCTTGTATGATTTATGTTTTCTGCAGTAATTATCAGACTAATAGGTTTATTAATAACATTTAATATTAGCATGCTAAATAATGAGCATATAAATCCTTGCCAACAATTCAACACCTGCCAATTTAACATCCATACTGGTTTAGTATTCCCGCCATTATTAAACTGATCTAATGCTGCTTATATTACAGTTGCCATATTTCCTTAAGCTCGTCCTTGAGGGATTTTGCAGTTGGTTATGATCTGGGCACCCCCCCCCCCCCCCCCCCCCCCCCCCCCCCGTTTAGATCAGCTACTTTGATCTGTAATCTAGCAGCCATTCTGCTGCTCATAAACAGTGTACATTAAAACTTGCGTGCTCATCTGTCTTTATTTGAAGACTGGGTTAAAAAATAAAACTAATGATTGCTATCAGAGAGAAGATGAGCGGCGTCACCAGTGAAAAGTAGCACTGCCAGATTCTGCCAAGGCTAACATTTTTCATAGGCTGGATGTGGCAGGATATACTTGTAAACATTATTAAAAATAATAACTTCATGTTTCCTCTCTTTGACTTGGCAGCATTAGTGAGGTATTTCCAATTAGCGTTTCCTCCAAGCATTGTGTATCATGCACTTCGCATTGTTTAAGTTTTTTTTTTTCTAATGCGTTCTCATGCTATTGATTAACAGAACACAATGTTGTCTTATGTGGTCCAACAATTACAGATGGCTCACACAAATGCTCAGTGTGGATACACATGTATTAAATCTTCCTTGGTTTAATAATGCAGTTAATAGGGTATCAGCAGAGTTTTATCTGTCTATGCAGCATGTATTCAGATATTTGGTGTGATCACCATTTATAATATTTTCTAAGTAAAGAAAGAAAGAAAGAAAGAAAGAAAGAAAGAAAGAAAGAAAGAAAGAAAGAAAGAAAGAAAGATACTAAATGAGATTTGTGGAAATGCACATGAGAGTCATGGAATTTACCTCACTTTCTACAATGTGTTATTATACGTGTAACTAGAAACAAGACGTAGATAAATTAACACAAATAATATAGTTCTATACTGTAAAATTGTTCTTAACAGTTCTTTTTAATTCAAATACAATTAATTAAAAAAAAAAACTGTACTTAACAAATTCTAATAAATAAGCCATGGTGATATGCACGGTCAATAATAAAACCATTGAAAGATATATTTACTAGTAGTTCACATGTAATGCTAAAAAGCCATGTCAACTGTAGGAAAGATGTAATATGCATTGTCATCTATGATCATTTTTGAGATGAAAGAACACACCATATATATTTCTAGATTCAATCTTTATTTGTATGTAAAGTCACCACTGCATTAAGTAAACACACATTTAAATGCTGTTCTTAAAAAAATCAAGCAAGTTCAAATAATTGAGATGACAACATGCCCCAGTTTGATCTGAAGAACATTTAATTTGTTTACAGCTTAAAACATTACACACAATAGCACAGATACATGTACAGTAGTAGGCCTGTAAATTATTGTTTTTTTCTGATAATTATGCCTAAAACAAGACAACCCCCCCTCCCCCCTCCCTCCCCACCCCCAGTTATGCAAAATAAGTTCCACCTTGGGAATTTGCATATATTCTCTTTGCAATGTTTATTTTACTGTAATAAATAACAAAAATATTAGAGTACATCTATGACTAGGACTTTTCATTGGAACACTGTGAAACCTGTTAATATGAAACAGGTTCCTAACTGGTAAACAGGTTTTGGTGCTTTCAGTTTAATGAGTCCTTTCTGAACAGCTGAGCTGATCACACATTCTATATAATTGACTCCCGTGCATCTGCTATGATTTTCCTTAGCTTGAAAATCTCTAACCTGGCCACATTAAGTACCAAATCCCCTGCAGTCTGTTGCACAATGACAGGTTTCAATAAAGAACTGAGCTAGCTCAAAGATGTATATGTTACTCTCAAAGGTGACTGGTTTATTAAGGTATTTTGTGAGTACCTGAAAAATAAACCAAAAAAATAAGCAAAGCTTTTTGCAATCACTGCAGCTCAGCTCAGTCATTCTGCATTATAAAGTGCACTGGCTTGACCCTGATTAGGAGAAGTTGACACAAAACAGGGGCACAAGATGTAAGGTATAGTACTGCATTACTACATAAATATACAGTCTATAATTATGTTATTTAAAAAAAGAATAGAGCAAACCTTTTGAACATGTGGATGAGTGACGTGCATAAAGGCTCATTTCCTAGACCCATCTGCTCTCATCAAAAGAGACCTCTATCAGTAATGAAACCTGTGATGCATTCAAACAAACGTGATGATTATACACAAACTTTTAAAACAAGTAATCGGTGTCATGATGACACACACGTATCCAACTATGCTGGTATATCAGAACAGGCATCATCACATCAGCTGATAAATTACTAAACAAAGCAATAGAACTGCAATGAAAATAAATGTTTCTAAAGATGTAGTGTTCGAAATTAGGAGGCAATGCGACCGAAAAAAGGCCAATTAACTTGTGTGCTTTTTAAGTGTTCTTGTTTGTGAAGGAAAGCTAATGGTATACTTGTAAGGTATGTTGGAACATTCAGAGCACAGGATACTACAAAGTAAAGATAATTATGACAGCCGGGTCGATTGATCACCAGGCCAAAACAGTGTGAATTTCAAAAGCATGAAATATTTGATGCTAACAACCTATGACAGCTACATGCAGAAAGAAAAAAAAATCACATCACTGGATCAGTATAGCTTTAAGAGGTACAAAAGGTTTCATTTTCCTAGTGCCCAAGTAATACAGTGTTACTTAATATTGGAATTAATTTCCATCTACTCTAAGGGGAAGTAGGACCTTGATATATATATAGAACTGTAATGTTTATCTAAGTTGATTTAAATAATTGCCAAAGTTGTCTGCAAAGTTACTTATGTGCATTGTAGCCAGCTGTGGCGAATGCTATGATGAGCATTGTTGTTTGTTTCCATGTTTGTGCATTGCTAATAATTTTCCTGTTTAGGGGTTACCCCAGAGTGGTAAAACAGTACATGTAACTGTGGCCCTTGGGACTTGTGTGACTGAGTCCCCTTTCAATTTGAAGACGACCACCAAAACACTACATATGGGATATGCCTGCCTATTGGTAAGTATTCACTGAGCTTTCTATACCAGAGCTGCCGATAGGCCCCTTCCTGGATGACATCTATCGAGGAGTTAAAACAGTCACTCCAGGGAAGCCATTTCTCTTTTTGCCTCTCAAGACGGTAAGGTAAGACCTCTGTGTTGAACTGTGTTTTGTGAGTCGACTGAAGTTCCCCTACATTCGTGCTAAAAGCTGGCTTGCCACTTTTCAGGAAGGGTTACGGTAAGTAACCTAACGTTATTAGGTCCCTAAATCTGTTTTATTAGGGTAATAGCACAGAAAGGTAACATTTGTTACATTTACTAAAATATAAATAAAATGGTTTTGGGCTTTTTTCCTTTTTCTTTATAGAGTATTGATTTTTTTTAAATATTACTATGCAGGACAGCCGCTATAAGATCGTTACCTTTGTTAAAAATGTGCATGGATTAAACTAATGCCCATAAATTAACCGATCAAAATTTTTAATCGATTGACAGCCCCAATTTTATATATATATATATATATATATATATATATATATATATATATATATAATATATATTTAACCCCGATCGATTAAAATTTTTTGATCGGTTAATTTATGGGCATTAGTTTAATCCATGCACATTTTTATATATATATATATATAGAGAGAGAGAGAGAGAGAGAGAGAGAGAGAGAGAGAGAGAGAGAGAGAGAGAGAGAGAGAGAGAGAGAGAGAGAGAGAGAGAGAGAGAGAGAGAGAGAAAGATGTTAAGGTCTAGTTTTACCCGAATCTCGAAGGGAGTTGCTTATTCAAATTTGAAATAACAAATTGGGTTGAATGACGAGGGTATTTGATTGATAAAATAATGACTGCAATAGGGTGTGGAGGTTCTCTCCAAATAAGTGATAGAGACATAGGGGTTGTGGTTTGCATAGCAGCCCAGTTAAATTTAATTCCAAAAAGAAAACTGCCAAAAAACTTTGCAATACAATGTGCCACCACCAAGCTACCAGCAAAGGTATTATTCAGGGCGGTGTTGCTTCTTTAACAAAGCAATGTACAAAGACACAGCTTACAAGCAGAAACTGCCTGCAGTAGTATGGCTGTGTGCTACTCCTTCTACACATGGAGGTCCTGTATGAGAAACCTATCCTTTCCCAACTAAACTAAACTAATACATTTTGCAGGTAAAATGCCCTGCATCTTTTTATTGGCTAACAGTCTACTCATCCTAGCAGAAGAACAAAAGCAGTGGATTTTAATTGCATCCCTGCCAAACTTTTATTTTAATTATACAACTCAAAGAACACAGAAAAAAAAACACAAAAATGCATGTCAGAATTTACCATCACATTTTTTTTAAAAATAACAAATACATGTTAATAATCTAATTTTAAAGCATGTAATTGATTGAAATACAGACTGTGAGTCATACAGCTTGTGAAAACAAAAGGTGCAGCCTTTAGTGAGAGTCACAGAAAAGTACACTTCACATGTTTGTGTGGAATACATTAATAGTGCTGCATCCACAGTGTTTACACATCAGCCACAAATGAATTGAAGTGCAATGTTTATGACATGCTTTTGTAAATACAATTTAGCCTTTACAATTTTCCCTCCAATTTCTCTCACTTATTTAATATAGCCACAGCACATTGTTAACGTTTAACTTATCTCACTGCTATATAGCTTAAAAATCTGAATAAAAGACTATTTTGGTTTGTTTGACCTATAATAAATGAAAAAAGCATATTTACCCTGAAGAGATATGTATGGCAAAAAGAAGAAAACTTGAAAGAAGGAAACAGAAGGACAAGTTGACTGATACTGCCAAGTCTTTTGAGGGCCACCTGGCAGTATTTTTTTCCGAATTAAAGTAAGAATGATCATAATGTTTTCCAGTGATTCTGTTTAATAAAGTAATACCAGTTATAAAGCATCATTTGTTTTCCGTGTTAGCGTTTATTCAGTGACAACTTGGGCTATGGACAAGGTCAACTCCTGAATCTTGATTACGCTTTTTTTTTTTTTATTCCCCTGAGCCCCCAGACATTGATTTGTACATCCAGCTTACCTTGTTTTCTTATCCACTTGTGACATTCTACAGCCGTCTCCATTGAAAAAAAGTGTCATAGAAATAAATGACAACTTAGGGACGTTTACATTTAATAATTTTATAAATGAACTTTAAAAATGAGGGAATAACAACGGCACATTCTGTTTCTGAGGCAGTGGTGATTATTCTGATCATGTTGTCATGTGTAATGAAGCACAGTCCCATCATTAATCATAGGAACCAATCAGATAACTAATTTAGCCAACATTCTTTACCACAGGACATGTCGGTCAGTGAAAATATAATGATCAATAACACACTTCAAGGTCCCAGTTCAAAAACACTTTCTAATTTGGCATATTAGAAACATGATAGCAGTTAGAGCCTTGTTCTGCTTGTAACAGGAAGGTTAATTATGTGGTGTATATGAAGTTAAGAATGCTGATCTTGTATACTGGCTTAATTATATATAACAAAAATAAATATGCAAATGCATGATGTACAATTTGATCTTCGTTTTCATTCTAAACACTTTTTTTAACGTAGACAAATGGGAAACCCTTTTGAATAAGTTTAATAAAAAGCACACATAGTTATTTCGTAATTAAATGTTGGAATTCATAATAAGCCCAATGAGCCAAAGGTCTTAGAAAGTTACAGCCTGTACTGTACACAAAGTCACGATAGGATGGTCTGCTCTGGTATGGAAACAGGCTTGTTCACCATTTCTGGAGGTTAGAGGGAATTGGAAGTTTGTATAAATCGTGTTTCCATCAGCACCATGAAACCAGTCTGTAACAGTCAAACGTCACCAGTTCCATCTGCATTCTGTTAAACATGTACTGCATTCTATTACACATTTACTGCATTATATTACACATTTACTGCATTCTATTACACATTTACGGCATTCTATTACACATTTACTGCATTCTATTACACATTTACGGCATTCTATTACACATTTACTGCATTCTATTAGACATCTTCCTTGCCAAAGGATACAAACTGCCAGCAGAATTTTAGTTAAAATCTAATTGACGACACATTAAAATATCTATACTTATTTAACTACGTGTTTAAAAATACTGAATGGGGTGCTGTGAAAGACACAAGCTGATTTTACCCATTCTCTTGGAGTGGATATCAGCTTGTTTCGTACAGCTCCCTACATTATATGACATCCCATATATACGCCATTGATGGAATTAAAATATAGAGCAAGAGTGAGAAGGTGGGAAATGTCATCACGGTTTCAAGACAGCATGTCCGAGAGCTTTGACTGGTTCTAGTTGATATATGCAGGCTTCATGCCTTGGACAGGAAAGACACTGGATTATTCAAAACTCCCTCACAGCTCTGGGTTTTAGAAGTGCTGTCTGGATGTGTTGATTGCTTACTCTATTCCTTGTCAGTGGTGTTGGAGACTTTAAAACCAGGAGGGATTATAACCAAGCAGTGGATTTGGAATCTGATGTCATTGTGTTCACCAGAGTGGTTTCTATAGGATGTCCTTCTACAGGTACTGCAGAATGAAATCTTATTTATTACCTGTATCTCTCAGAGGCTAAGCAAGGTTGAATTTTGGTCATTACCTATAACAAGTACTCTTCTAAATGCTTGGATTTAAAGCTGCTGGAAGTGGAGTTTGTGAATGTGACCCCATTAGTGCCCAGGCAGTCTCTAAATCCTGTAAATGTCGTCTGTTTAAGGTATTTTTCTACTTTATTTGAGTCATTGTTATTTATATTTCTTTCCAGGACTCTGTGGTTTTAAGGAGCATTGATTAATGGAAAAAGTTGGGCTGAAACAGAGATGCTGGAAAATAGTGTCATTTATTCTCATTATGACAGCTGTCAAATCGTTTCCTTCACTGATGAGGGTTCAATGACTGTACAAGACCTGCAACTGCAGAAGCCAAGCCTTGTTCAAACTCTGGAGAGGCATAAAGATGGAAGACTTTTACATTGGTACAAGTATAAATGGTAGCATCTTACATTAAGTGTCTATAGTTGCTGCGTGTTTACATAGGAGTTGCTTTGTAAATACATGTGTACTTATATAGTTACTACTTAATATGTACATCTTTTTACATGATATATGTAAGTACATGATTGCATCAGAAAAGGGTTAGGGTTAAAGTTGGGGTTAAGGAGGTTAGGGTTAGGGTTATATATCAGGCAAAAAGATTTACACATTAAGTACATTGTAACTATGCGCAATAGCACTGCACTTATGTGTAAGTGCACATTTATTTACAACGTAAACTATAAGCACTTAATGCAAAGTGTCACCGTCTAAATTAGAGAAGTGAATGCGTTCCTCAGTTGAAACACTGATGGCAAATTAATTTCTTTCAATTGGAGCTGAATCCAGATTAAATCTTGTTTTTTGAACACTTCTGTAATTCCAAATGGATTTGTCATCAAACAGTTGTCCAGTGACTAAAGCAATGCTTGGCAATGTTGGGCCTTTGTTACATTATTGATAGGACAGGAGCAATATGTAGATAGAGCTGCTTCCAGTGTTAAGAAAGAACTGTAATGTTTGGAAAGCAGTCTGATTGTTGAACTATAACAATGATCTAATGCAGGAGCGCTCGTGAACTGGTGACCAGCAAGAGATGGGCATTAAAACTAATATTTTACTAGATAACCAGCAGGTATATACAAATAATGCACTGGTGTACAGCAATTATATTCATTCCATTTTCTCACAGCAGTTTGCAATTTTCAATTAATGTTTTTTTTTTTTTTTTATGCAAAACTAAAAACATACAGTTCTAAAATTAAACTGGTGACAACCATTCAACAATTATTAACAAGATTGGTAATATTAAGGTAAATTGCTTGTAATAATTCCAATCAAATTCCTTTGTACAGAAAAATGTGCATGTATTTCACAAGGGACACTTGATTAAATACATACGGTGTAAATGCTTTTGATGGAAATGGCTATATCTCATTTTAGAATTTAAAACTCACTTCGCTATGTATAGGAGGACACATCACAGACATTTATCATTATTAGGTGTAATTAATAAACTTGAAAGTGTTCATTAGTAAAATGCTTTAAAACTAATTCTATTTAATGAATAACACTTTGTGACAGCCAGCTGATTTATTTCAAGCGGTGATGACAGTATTTATTTGAAAACTCTGGTTTTCTTTTCCTTCACGATGCCCTATCCTATCTACAGGGTATTGACAACTCTGACAAGACTTTGATTATCCAGTCAGCAGGAGTCTGAGGGCTGTCACTTGTCAGGTGTGAAGAGCCTGCCGCCTGGCTGATGAAACAATCGAGAGGAGATGGGTCTGAACGAGATGGAGAGGGGATGAGGGTCATCAGGTACCTGACAATAAACTGTCTTTGCACACAGAGGGGCCTAGTTTGAGGTCTTGCGTGTCCCTCGCTATCTACTCTCTAAGCACCAAGACTACTGAGGCGGAAGAAAGTACATTTGGAAAAAAACAATATACACAAAATGCATATAATCAATATATGTTGCATTATATGAACTTGTATGAAAGCTGTCTCTTTTGTACACACAAAAAAAAAAGTTTTATCTGGATGCTTTTCACAAAACTTTAAATCACATTTTTAGTTTTCTTGTTTTTTTAAAAGAATGCAGGTCGGATTAATGATGTTGATATTAGGGCCTGGTTTTCAAATCTTACATCGAGTACTTCTTCCAGAATAAATTCAGAGCATTCAGAAAATAAGGAAATAAACTGAGTTCAAGTTAAAAAAAAATCTTACTTACCCAAATCACTGCAGTGTATCCCTATTCTTGGAGAACAATACAAACAAAGAGGAAATATAATCAAAAGTAAAAGTTTGTTTCTCCTTGTTGCTAGTAGTAGCTGGTCAGCTGTAAAATATGGTAGTGATTGCTGATAATGGTTGCTGACCTCAGAGGTTAAAAGTCATAGCTGATATTTAAAAGTGCATTTTTCTTTATTTAGTTGATAAAAAGCCAAACTGGGATTTTTCAGAAAACGCTGAAAGTTTGTCGTTGCAAAAAAAAGTCGTCCATATGTTTATCACAGAGTTCTTCACTGGAAGCAATTTGCAGTAATGTAGCCTACATGTACTGTACGTGTGAGCACTTGCATTACTTTAATGCATGCATAGGTTTTAATACATCTTTTGTATTAGTGTAATGAGTGTCTTAATAAAGATTTTTAACCACATGCACGCTTGTTTGTTTTGATTACTGTACTGATGATTAGGGGACATTTTGATTGTCAGATTATTGTGTGGGAGTTTATACCATCTATCGCTTACTGTGGGTGAATCACGTTAACACAAACGCGTCTGTTGTAAGCGATGGCAACTCTATATGGTTAACCTTAAATGTGTGAATCTGGCCAAAATAATTTTTGATGATGCTCTTGAAGCATTTTTGTATATGTGTTTATTTTTCATTTGTAAAAAATGAGAGTTGTATCTTTAAATGAGCATTGCCTTATGGGAAATGTATTCTATATATAAGGGCCTGAACGTGCTGAGGGTTGAGTTGAGCTATAACCTTGAAGGTGGATGCAGGAGAGACTATAGTATAGCATATTCTTTAGGTAGCCTTTTTTGCTTTGTTTTTAGGCACTGCAGAATGTCCTCAAACCTTAAGGACACTGGCTCAGAGAATCTTGAAAGCCTTAGGTAAAATATTTCCAAAGAAGTCCTTGAAACATTCCTCTAGCACAGTTCTTTTCCTCCTAGAATTCAGGAGACTAGCAGGATTTCCGAGATGTGGTTTAGTGTCTGTCATTAAGAAGGAGTCAATAAAGACAGAATTGCCAAGAGGGCTACACAGCACATTCATCTTTGCTAGGGTGCAGTATTTGCTCCCTAATTTGTCTGAATATTTAAACACCTATTTGATATCTGCAGGACTAAATATAAATGCATTCCTATTAAAGATGTGCCTCTAGCTAATTTCACTCCAAATGGGACTGCAATACCCCAGCATCCTCAAAGTCAGGCCTTTTTGTTCTGCAGTTCTGCAATGGATTTGGGGTTCATGTTGTTCATCCATCCCCAAGCATATGCCAGGCATTTGAATTGCTTAGCTGTGCTGTAAAATAAGACAGTGTGGTCTCTGCAGTCTGAAGACTGCTATTACATGTGCATATTATTATGATTATTTCTACAAGCAATTTATAGTTGTTATGTTTCAAATGATTAGAACTAACCCGATTTTCAATTTTCTCTGTTATTCTGTAGGTTGTTTCCTTTTCAATTTCCTAACAGCACTCAAACGTAAAACTTTGTTGTAACTTAATGTTAAAATTCTGTACAACATTTTATTTGACTTTAGACAGTTACAATCCGATGTATTATCCTAACAAGACAGGTCCTCAATGTATAGATTCTACCAGTTTCTAGTATACTTCAAGAGGGTGACTGTTCTCATAAATGTGATGCATGCAGTTGACCAGAATGAGGGCGAGGTTATGTGTTGACTTCAATGCATCCCATACTATTTGTGTTGTTTGAGTTAATGGGCTATGGTTGTCTAAACAATCAAAGCTCCTACCTGGTGAACTATGGTCAACTTTTGAAGCCATGTCAGACCTCCATATTTTTGCATGGGCGAGATATCTCCAAAAATTTTTTAAATAATAATCTTATAGTGCAATCCATAGGATATTACTTTAGAATGAGCCTGTGGGGAAGTGCCCTGCCCCTATGCATATTTTTGTGTTATATGTTGTATGTGGCGTGTTATTGCTGGTGTGGTATATATATTGATGCACGGGATATAATGTGGGGTTATGTAGCACAAATGATTTAAAATATATAATTGTATTTAGGCACGGGGATTGGTTCACATGCAAATATATCGAGATTCCAATTGAATGATTGATCAGCTGCATAAAAGAGGCAGAATGTCACTCTCTCAGGGTTGGTTGTTCAGTGTGGAGAGAACAGGAGAGAAAGTTGGGAGTAAGCTTTAATAAATAATTACAATTGCTATTCGTGCTGGTTTTACACGATACTTGATTTATCTAGTATATCTCCAGTGTCACTACTTGTTCTGTTTTGTTCAACCTTTTATTGTCCACAGAGCATTAAAGAGATGTCATACTGTTACTGGCACATCACAATATCAAAAGGTGATCGATCTGCCATGATTTTTAATGTAGCTGCTCATTTCATGACCTAAGGTGGTAAATACCTCTGTGCACTTAAACATTGCTGTACTGCATCGGGGGACTAAACTCCATAGAGCATGTCTTTTGTTAAAGCAACAAACTAGGTTTCTGAAGAAACAAACAATTCTCCAGCTAATCTTCTATCACTTCCATACTGTAGCTTTAACTCATCTGATTGTGGGTGTAAATACTGAAGTACAGAACTGCTGAAAAGAGAAAATGATCTGCCAGCACGCTGGCTTCATTGTGATTGGTTAATGTGGTGGGAGCGTGTTGGTGCCACTGCTGATTTCTAGATCGGGGCTGCTCTCTGTTGTTAATGAACAGCCCTGTCAGGAAGAGTGAGAAGGGGCTTTGGTGGCACTCACAAAGCCAGCCAGCGCGCTCAAGATGAATGATCGCTTAAGCTGGATGTGCATGTTTCTCAAGGACCTCTGATGGGCCGTGATAATAAAAATGATGTCAGCCTGCAGAACAGTGTTTTCTCTTCCCCTCCCCTGCCATAATAGCGGTCCTCCTCTGCCTATTATCCCTTTACCCTGTGCTAGCGGAGTCAGACTGGCTCTGACTGCGCAGGGGAGTCACTGCATTCTACTACAGTTCTGGCCATGCCGCTTACAGAAAACAATTGAACTTGAAATTGAACAACTTTCTAAGATGCAATGATTAAGCAATGTTACTTATTAAGCAGTAACTGTTTATTTCAGTACAGTTCAATCCATATGCCTGAGTCATTCACTTATTAAAAAAAAAAAAAAAAAAAAAAAAGCATTTATGTGATAAAACACATGTCAAGCTGCTATATGGATGTGGTCCTACTATCTTGTTGTCCATCATCCTGTGCCATCACGGACCACGTTTTGAATGATTTTAATTTTTTTTTCCACAGCAAAATAATCAAGTAGCATATTTCCTTCCAAGAGCATGATAAATATTATTGTATTACTTAACTGTATTTGTCATTTTCACTATATATATTCATAGTACTGTGGACATAAATAAATACTCACACTTGCAAAACAACATAATAATCTGTGTTATAATGCCTGGGGCAACAAAATGGAGCTGTTCCTCTAGTCAAGAGAACAGCTCCCTGGAGGATGAGGCGCGGGTCCTAGTGGTGAGGAAGATCTTTGCACTGCCCAGGTTCCACAGATCATGGAATTGGCAATGTTTAGCAACTGGGAATGGAAGCCAGCTGTTGATTCTCCTATCATCCAAGCCAGTAAAAAATCCCACTGTGCCTCTTATATCTATGCAGTCTTTTAAAATGGTCAGTCCTTAGGTTGACATAAATATTTGGAGAAGCTACATACATTTCAGTACTGGTTTAATAATAAACTGATTAATTACTACGGAAGCAATTGCAGTGGTTTGAAGATATGATGAATGAGATATGAAAGAAACATAAAAACAAAATCCAAATTAATACACGAAAAACAGATTTGGTTATTAGCATTTTTTAAATTATGTATAAGATAGAGATAGGAATATTAACGATAAAACTAAAACTTTCATTAACTTTTCATAGAAAAACATCTAAACAGTAAAATATAGTTCAATGGATTTTGATAAAACTGCATTCACACCAAAAAAAAACAAACAAAAAAAAAAAATCTTGCTGAATGAATCACCCACAAAAACTAAAATGTATATAATTGACGTCTAATTAATCCCCTTGATATTTATATCGGCGCATCCTAACAACAGGTGTTCTGTTTTGAAGTTTTGCATTATTAAATAGGAAAGAAAATGGTCATAATTCAGGTGCTATATTTCTCCAGTGCAGTATCTGATAATAAAGTTAAAGGTGCATCTTGAGTCTTAAAATGCTCTGCGGAGTGTATTTTTCCCAACAGTATACCGTTAACTGGAGCCAAGGAACCCACAATCCCCAATGGAGGAATAAAAACATGCTTTAAGAGACCTATTCATTTGGTATAAATTCTCTGCAGCTGCATGAATATGAAGTTTTAGTTATCCTTTGAGATTTGTATATATTGTTATAGAACAGACCTGCCAAAGTGGCTTTAACAACAGAAACCCTCTAAAAATGACAGAGAGCATCTCTCTTGTGTTAGAACTGAGGATCCCGTAGTTGTTTTGTTTAGGTTAGTCTCTGATCCTGTGAATGAGGTCTTTTTTCTGTTGTTTAAAATACAACACTGTCAGTTACATCACTGCATAAAACAGACCTTAGATAGTGGTAATGGATGCCCACTAGAAGGAAGGAAGGAAGGAAGGAAGGAAGGAAGGAAGGAAGGAAGGAAGGAAGGAAGGAAGGAGGAACAGTTCTATTGTTAGCCAAACTGAAAGAAAACAAACAAACAAAAACAATACTGCAGCCTTTTACCCGATGATGAAGTTGAAAATGTCATGTCTGGTCACAATTTAGTTTTAGGATCCATTAAATGACAAAGCACTTTAAATATTCTACATAACAAGGAATATCAATGTATTATATTATCAATATTTTATTGTTTGTTTTTTGTTTAGTATTACAGTTGGTGCTGTCTAATTGGGATACTGATAAGCAGGATTTCTGCAACTCTGGAAGACGGTCCTTCCCAATGCTATTTATATTGTGTAACTGGGAATTCACTTTGTTTCATAGGTATACAATATTTTCAAATGATGAACGGAGATCTCTTTTCAGAGCAAGACAGCACGCTTAGCACAGTGCAGTGAGTACGTGATTCCCCTGTGACTTGTGTAAATTGCATAAACTACAGAGTCTCCTGTGTTTTCTCAGGTTGCTGTTGCAAAGAAAGTTGGCATGTCAACATTGCAGGTGCCTCACCTTGTGATAAGATGTGATTAATTTTTTTCATTTCGTGTAGAAATGAAAAACAGCGATTCGTTTTGTTTAGGAATAATACAAAACACTGACTCATATTTTAAATGATCTATTTAACATTTAATCATAATGTAATGTGATTTCATTCTTTGTTAAGAAACAAAAAAGTGTTACTAAGGTCATCTCAGCTGCCTCTCGTTTAATTGGGACAGATGCTTATTTGGGACATTTTTCCTTCTCCTGAGGCGTCTAGGTAAAGTGACGTAACTGTACTGTTGTCATTACAGCAATAAATAAATAAATAAAAATTACATGAACACCACAAGACAGAAACAAAAAGTTAAGTATAAATATTGTATTGTGGGGTAAATACAAACCGTTAGGAAATAAAACATGCATGTGGATGTGAATTCAAGAACATTGAGCAGGCTTGATTCTTGACAGGAGCATTTCAGATGTGCTGGCAGCTCTGTCAAGATCCTCAGGATGATTGTCTGATTGGCAGCTAGCAGGTGGCGGTTGAATGACGTTGTCAGGCTGGCGGCTGATCAGCTCAGAGTCTCCGTAACAACAGTGGAAGGAGAGCAGCTGCCCAAGGTGATCTCTTGTTTTACAAGCATAGCATTACAGAACACCCAGTGCTCAAGAGCAGAGCAGCTTACCACCAGGGTACAAGCACATGCTAATGTTTTCAGATAGCCTTTCGTAACTACATGGAGGTTATTACCTTTCTGCAGAAGGGGCCGATTTTGTGGCTTTTCAAACTGGGTGTGTGTGGGTATTTTTCCCTGCAGGCAGCGTTGTGTGATGCTGTTGCGCATTCTGACCTGTGTGAGTGAAACGTGGTTAGCTCTTAAACGGCTTGGTCAAACACTTCTGTGTGGTGGTCACTCGGAGACCACTTGGTTGTTGGTTCACACCTAGTCTTTGCTGTGTTACACACTGAAATATAATGTTGAAGATTAAGGTGTGTAGTAATGATTAACAGCAGTTACATAATTCAGGGAACTTTTTTAAGGACCTCAAGAGGTCAGAATCTCTGTCATAGGTTTAGTCTGATTAAACTTGCTGTAGAACCTAGGATCAGCATGATCAGCTGTAACCTACATAGTGGTGTTGGTAGAGCATTTTAAGATGGTGTCAATGCTCTGATTATTACACTTATTAAGATATTTGCCCCCATGTCCAGTCTGTGTAATTATCCTGTAGCTATATGCTCTACATAAACATGCGTACAATGCTACTGATTGCAATAAAGCTTGTAAGTGGTTGTGGCAGGTCATTTGTCTACAGATGACTGACTCAGGGCAGGATTGCCAGGTTGACAAGTAGCAGAGACGAAAAAATGGTTAAAACAATAGCACCCGGTTTATTTGTTTTCAAGGAGGCTTTGAATGACAGGGTTGTTAATTTAAAGAAGTGGGTATGTTGGAATACTGCCTTAAATAGAGAGTGATAGGGCGAGGGGAGAAACATTTTGCAATTTGACAATAAATAGACAACCGATTTATTTAAGTTCCCTGTAAAAAACAAAAACAACCATATGTCTATTGCAAAACAAAACCTAATAAAAATCAAAATAAAAAATAGAATTATTTTAAAATGTCAACAGAAATCAATCATTTTTAACTAAGGTAAATGTGTCTCTAAACTTAAATTTCATGTCTAATTCCATTAAATGTGTTAACTAGTTTAGTAATGGGCGCATAATTACATATTAATTATCGGTACTTAACAAAGTGTTAGAGTTACATCTGTTTTAATTATTTTGCATAATCACTGTATCAGAAGTCTACCAATGTGATTTGTGAACTTGCTGATTTTAGTTTTTTCGCAAATCTAACTGTAAAACCCAAAGCCATTTTAAAACTGAAATTAAATATACAATGTGGTATGTTAGTGACTAATAGGCATAACATAGTTGGAATTAATTTACTGTAGCTTTCAGTATAAAATGTGGCAAGCAATACAACAGAAAATTTTAAAAAGTTATTTTTGTACTGAGGATTCTTAGAATCTTGTTTTGATTCAGTGGAATGACAATTGCTTTGAAGTTCTTTTTTTTATTTAATACATCATCGTGGGCTCTCTGCTATTGCTTGGAGGCTGTGTGCTCCACATTATGCATAGTGCATAATTAACCACTTTTTAATGCAATAGTCTGTTATTGAATTAAAATAGTTTCAAAGGTTTTGTTCTTTCTTTTAATTTAGTCATTTGTGTTTCTTCTCATATCTGATGCTTTCAGGCTATGGCTTGCCCATTTGTTGAAGAGAATGCTTGTTCCTGTCCATACTGTGGTCCATGGATGGTATGGGCTGAACTGGGTTAGAGGATGGTATGTACCTGCACAAGCAAGCATATATCCAATACCTATATGTTACAGTATGTGATTATGGTAACACTATATATTGTGTCTCTCAAGCTACATCAGAATGTACAGTGTAATAACATAGTAATTATACAGATGATGATGATGTTACTGTGTAATAACATGCACGTAAATACAACATTGCAAATACTTGCAAATTAAAGTGTTGTGTAACCACAGGTGGCTTTGTAACCACGCATGCAATTATAGTTGTACACATTTCTGAAGTGAGGTGATTTTAGAAATGACCACTTGTCATTTCTGCCTCCGCAGCGTCAGTAAATGGAGTTTATGTATAACAAAAATAGACAGAGGGCACAGAAATTACAGTCGTATAGTACTACTGTTCATTTTTCAAATGTCATTTTTCACCTAATGAAGAAAAAAGGCATATTGCAGTTTTAAAGTCTGTAATCCCACTTTTATTTAGATAGTGCCCTGACAAGCGACACAGAAAGAATAATTCTTAAGTGCGGTTCTGTGAGATGAGGTTACCAAATTAAGAGCAGAACTGTGACTTAAATATGTCAGTGTTTAGAACCTCCACTATTTAGAATAGAACCTGTTGTCTTCTTGGCTGATGCTTAGTGACAATTTTTTTTTTTTTTTTAGAAAAATAATGTTTTTATATTTAAATGAAATCAGCTTGCTGTCTCTTAATGCTGCAAATGATGTGTAATTATTTCACACCCACACCCCTATGTAAAAATCTACTGTGAAGTGGATGGCTGTTGAAATAAGTCTGGATGAAGTCCTACAGCTCTTGCATTAATTAAATATCTATTCCCCCACCCCCTCCCTACCCTTATTCTATGTCCATTAGTAGACAATACAGCTCTGCAAAGAAATGGTCATTATCACCGACATAAATAGGAACGTGCATTTACTGTTAATAAAAATGTCAAATAGTGGCATAGCCTATCATGGAAGCAGCTGATATGGCCACAGCTTCTTTGCTGTCTATTGTCTCTGTCATACAATACAGTATGTAAACTCAGGATTCCACTTCAGGTGGTCTCCTATATCATTTTTTTTTCAGCTTAAAAACGGTAGCGTCTTTTATTGGTAATAGTGAAATAATTCAATGGGTTGCACTTACATAAGATGCATGTACTTTACAAGGACCTAATCCCATACAGTATTAACTGTTTGATTCCCAGTTTTGCTCCTGAACATCAGCAGTGTTTGTTGAATTAAACAAATGTTTTTTGTGGTTTATGTCTCATAGTAATTGCATGCAAGGGTAAATAGTAATTACATTATAACTAGACAACGATATGTGTAAATACAGTGTACTAATAATAATAATAATTAAAAAAAAAACGCTAGCAACTGGCAACGTTTTCATTGAATAATGTTATTGCATTGTAACTATACAGTTTACTACAGTGCTATTACTGTGTTACTACAGTGTAGTTAGAAACATTCAATGTAACGTGTTACTGCTTTTTTTCACAAAATGATCTAGGAATGCTGATATACAATTATGTATGTTAATCAGTGGCATGCGGTGACCTTTTAGCAAAGCATGCAACAACTTTTAGATGACAGATACAAACATTGACTTATAATGTAGGCTACTAATAGCGATTCAATAAACCAAATATCACAGATCCATTCATAATTGTACACCCCTTTGCTGAAACACAGTTTCAACTCTTTTCCTGCTTTTCTGTAGGTACTTGCTACTTGCAATTTTCGTTTTGGCCTTCCGTTTTTCTTCTGCTTCTTGCACTGAACGGATTAGTCAACAAACTTTCCACTTTGAAGTTTTCCATTTTGATTTTGATGACAAGAGTTTGTGTGCCACTTAGTGTTCAGTCAAGAAAGATTCAGAAGTGAGGTGCACGCTGCGTTGTGTTGACTAGGCGATGCAACTTGGAGTATTGCATGCTTTGACCAACAAAACAAGAAGACTGCCGATTACTTGCATACAGGGCTATAATATACTTAATATATTAAATATATTCCAAGGCATGCAATGCATGCGCTGCCATACATAAATGCATGCCACTGATGTTAATACAATCTTTTTTTGTGGTGAATTTTTTTCTCCAGCTTGGAGACTTCAGCACTCTCTGTTCAAAACAAGGACTCACACTGCCTCCAGCCTGCCCTGGAGGACCACCCTCTTATGGGGTTAGGAAGTATTTCAGTATTCATGCCCATCCAACCTTGATAATTATCCTTTGGAGTTTTACTCTAATTCCAGTGCTAGGTTGCCTGAGTAGTTAACGGGGCTTTGCAGCATCATTCTGGTTAGTACACATTCTGTAGCATTTTTTCTGTTGCTTTGATAATGATTTCAATGACTCAGAGAACTGTCCCTATACCTTGTCGTTTACCGTACAGACAAGGAAAAAAAAGATTAACACCATCTATTGGGTTTCATTGTGATTAGACCCTGCTAAACAAGGTCATTATTTAAACCTTTAAATTACAGTTTTGTTTTGTTTTGTTTTTAACAGACATTCTAACTGAATGTTCTGCAGTCATCTCCCTTTAGCTTGCCACTGTAGGTTCCTGATTGGTGGTTGAAAATTCGAAAGTTTCTCATCACAGGTGCACTCTTTTTGCGCTTATTGGGCAGTATTCACATAGCTTTTTCTCATGATATCTTCAAAACGTGTTCAGATTTAAAAACAAAAAAAAGGTGTGATGTCCTTTAAATCTTCCTGCAGTGTTGTCTGTTTATTTAACACCAGTACAGAACAGTTTAGTGCATGCAAAAGTTAACTGAATCCATCAAACCATGTTTATAAATAAGTCATGAGTCACAGCTTTGCGAGCAGGGCCCAATAACTCCTGATGGACGACAGTGTGACCTGGGAGATGTGAGAGGAGCGGAGGGTGGGGTTACAGAGATGACGCGGTGCAGGCTGGGGTCATAGTGCATTGAGGCAGCAGTGAAGGAGACCTGTTCAATTATAGCTTTGTAAGCTGATAGAATCAAAGTGATCTGGTGAGCACTTACCACTTACTAGAACCATTATCCAGCAAGCTGATGCTGAGCACGTGTAATGCTGACACACTAATAGAAATATATTATGTGATTTCTATATCATTTAGGTTTAGCAGTAGCATTTACAAAGAATAAACCAACATCATCTTTTTGTTTTAAAAAAATACAATCATTTTCTGAACCACAAGTAAATAATAATAATAATAATAATAATAATAATAATAATAATAATAATAATAATAATAATAATAATAATAATACATTATCTCTGTTATACAATTACGATATTTCTCAAGATAAACAATAATCTATACCTAGTATGGTGTCTTCAGAGCTACATTGTTTACAAAATGTTTTATGTGAAGTAAAAGAAAATGGCCAGAGATTTTCCTCCTTCTAGAAGACACCTAAAATATTCATATTTACTTTGGATTATGGTGCATTTGCATTACAGCATAGCAGCATGCTGCATTAAGTGAGGTGTATACTGTTTAGAGCATTCACCTATGCTTTAGTATACACAAAATATACCAAACATTACAAAGTCTTTTGTGTCGATGCACTAAAACAAAACATGCAGTTAATGGTTGTTTGTATTAAGTTCTGTTCTGCTGAAAAGAAATACAACCTGTGTATTAATGGAGTATAATTATATAAAATCTTTTCCCTTGTGCAGGATACAGAATTGATGCCAGTAAAGTCACAAACTGCAACATTCTACTCCATTACATCTGCAATGATTAGCGATAGCTTGAACATCTGGCAGATAATCTGTGATAGAAACAGCATTCTGCACTTTAATGGATGTCTGGAGGCTAAACATGTCTGATATTTTATTTGCAACTTAACTCTCTGAAGCCTGAATCCAATTGGTTTGTCCAAGAGGCAGATTCTGTGTCATTTTTTTTAATCCTGCAATGCAAAATTAAAATTACTGTTTGTACGTTCATATTTCACAGACTTCTCCAAATATGGCTGCATTAAATATTGAAATATAATGGCAATGGCCTTTGCAAGAACAGACCCTTACTACAGCCCCATAGGGCAGCTAACATTTGTCTCTTTAGTGATCATTTATTAGTAAAAATCCTTAATATGAATAAATCATTTTATAGCATTGCCCAGGGTGTTATAATTTATAATCTGTCTCATGCATGCACTATCACAGACGGCACTGTGGGGGCTGTGAGAATGTTTAAAAAAAAAAATATATATATAAACTCTTGAGATTAGCCCATTAATGTGACATGTTAGAAGACATTCCTTTTTAACTTTTTTTTTTTAATTGATACTGGATAAAATGGGGTCCATTTTATTGATCTTAATTGAGTTAAATACTGCCTCTAATAGTTATAAAGTTTTCTTTTTTATTTTTTTTTTTTTGTTTGTTTTTTGCTGGCTTCATTTCACTTTAATTCTACTATATGTATTACTGCTAGTAATTGGGGAACACCAGCTGGATTAATACAGAATTAAAGACTACCAGTGCTTAGATCCTTACAATAGCCACCAGCATGCTTTGCATGTTATTCATAACCTTCAAATGTTTAAGTAAAAATCTCATTTGACTATATTACTATACAACTCCCAACATCTTTTAGTGGACATATAGCTATGATCAGTTTGGCTATTCTTTTGTTTTATGGGTTTCTCTTTTAGCTTGCGACTGTGTGGCAGAAATCCTAAATTGAAATATGCACCGTTTTATATTTCTTGATGTGGCATGTATATATAACGTTGTATAAGCCAGTATATTGTATAGAAAACAGAGTAGTGCCATGTCTATTAATGCACAGTAGCTAGATTTAGCATTGAAAGTACCGTGAGCAAAACAAAATGAAACCCTGCGTACTGCTTTGCACGGACTGAGATTTTGTAAACTCTTTGTGTGCCTTTTTTTTTTTTTTTTTTTTTTATGCTTGATTTTCCATCTTTAAAACAATTTGATTAAGTGAGAGTAGGCAGGGATTTTGAAATTGACTGGCAGTGACTTTCATTGTAAAAATAAGATGATATTTTTTGGCTCATGCAACTGGGAGTGTTGTTGCCTTGAGCAAAACAGATTTGGCGCTAGTTTTGCCTCATTGTAAAAAACTATATATATATAAAAAAGATGCAGCAATCATCTTTCTCTCATCAATTGAACCATGGCCTAGTACCAGAGACCCAAGGAAACCTTGAAATTTGACTGTGAGCAGTAATTAAGTCTGATTTAGAGAAGTGCTGTACCTGTAAAATGATATGCCACCAGAAAGGATTAAGTAATTAAAAAGGCATGAAACATGAGTCCCCCTGCTGAGCGTGTTTTAATACCAGAACATGTGTAAGAAAATGCCAGTGTTTGGTGATTTTTAAAGGCTATAATTGGGCTGCTGTGGACTTGAAGACGGCTTAGCCAAGCCATGACAAAATAGGCATAATTACGTGCCGCTGGCTAAGAAAGTCCTGATAATTATGAGCAATGTGTTTGTTAAAAATAAAAACATTCAGTACCTGCTGTATATGATGCAGATGAGGCCTGGAACAACTTTACAGGATACAAGCACAATGGAACTCTCCAGCAATTTATGTTTAGAATGATGATTCATAAACAGTATCTTGTTGCCACATTGCTGTCAATTAGTCCTCTTTATGAGAAACTAGTTACTCTGACCTAATGTCGCTCATCAGCTATCATAATATAACATGTGAGATTAATAGGTTCTTTTTAGCACTCCAGCTGATTGATTAGGAAACTCTGAGGTTTCCTACTTAACCAGTATGTCAGCTCTGCTAATACTAATGGCACAGGGTCTCATAGGGTGGTGGCTATCTCTGGCAAACATATATGTATTCTTTATTTTTTTAAACTAACTGAAGTTGGCTGCCTGTAAGCATCAGAGCTGACAGACCCAGGCAATTACCCTGTGTGTGACTCTGGAAATGTATCAGCGTGGGGCTGCTCTAAACATGTCATGTTTTCTTTCTTTTCATATCTTCTTTTTCAGGTTGAGCCTTCTAGAAGAAGATGCACCACCTGGCAGAGGATATTGAAATAATTGGAATTGAGATTTGGTAAAACAAAGCCTGCTCATTTAGGGCTGTCACTACCAGGTTGCACTTGACTAAGCTACCTTCTCCCATAGAAAGGCTTTGCGTGGTGTAATCTGAAGGTATTGGCTGCCAGCTGGTTAGTGATTTTATCATTGTTAGCATTATTTTGTTAAGACAGCAAGGAGAAGAAGCAGGATTACAATTAACACCATGCACCACCCCCCAACCCCCTTTTCCCCCTTACAAGTTTGTTATTCATCTTTTATTTCAGTTAACACTCAGAAAGTTAGACAAAGAAGGAAGTGACACAGGAAACACATTGAAGTCAGATTACAAAGGGATTTCTGAAGTACCGAACCCTAGCTACTCAAACGAGTTGACTGTTAAGCTTTGGAAGTCACTGTGATTGATCTAGATCCTAATTGGCTTTGTGTATAATGTACGGCTGAGCGGAAGAGTCACAGTCAAAAGTGGTGCCTTTGTGGCTGATCAGGTTAGTGCTGTGCAAGACACTGTGGAACCTGGTTGCCAAAAGCTGCTCCCAGAGCTTCAAATATGCCCCCACTTCCCCCAATTCACTTCCCCAACAACCTGGATCCACGTGTCAGGCAATCACAACTTGGCTTCATGTAGATATCTAGGATGAAACTACAAGAAACTAAGTCAGATTCAAGCGCATCTGGTTTTAAAAAGGGTGAACAACTTCAATGGAATGTTGGTCTAGTTCTAATTGTCAAAATTGAGGATACGGTGGCTTCCACTAACTGGTCTTCCTTAGCAGGACACTGTATATTCTTAAATGGAATTTACATTTTGTCCAGTGATTTTTAAAGGGTTTACCAGTGTTTTTTTTTTTAATTTTATTTTTGTAACTTTAAACAGATTCAATCTTTAATACGTTTTGCAGATATCCTATAGTAAAATAGATGAATGACAAACATGTGTGGTCTCTATTGTTTAAAAGAAAATGTAGGTTGTTGAACAATATTTCAAAGTATCATCTGAAAAGAACCGAAAACTGTAGCTTAAGATTCTAAAAAGAGTCAGCTCTTGTTTTTGATTATGGATATGTGAAATAATATCACATTTTCTTTAATAATATTACCAATATGCTTTTAATATGTTTTTTGTATGTTACCTTAACATAATTACCAGTACATTGATGACATTTGACTGTAGAGGTTTATTACTTGTGATACAGACCTATATATGAATATATATTATATATATATATATATATATATATATATATATATATATATATATATATATATATATATATAAATATATTAATCCAGTTAGGGAACAATCTCTCGATAATTAACAGCTAGATAAACAAAACATAAATTTCTGTATTGCATTTATTTGGGCTACCACTCAAATATGCGTGAACCATGCTATTTTAATTAAAAGATAAATCTACGTGACACTTTGCCTCGGAGTTAATTATTCAGTGTAGTATAATAAAAAATAAAACCCATTAAACATGCCTTGCTCTCTATTTCTGCATTACCAGTAAAACTGCTCACACTGGGAACATTTCAAATTCAGAGGTTTTTTTTTTTTTTTTTCACACTCATTGTTCCAATTTCCCCCACGTTTTCTCTCCTATATTGAAATGCTTGTACCATAAGCAGGTGCTGGGAGAGATGCTATTGCGCAGATAATATAATGGCCTACAGCTGTTCCCAGATTTTTCCCAGATGTGAAAGGATATAACCATAGCAAATAGTTTACTATTTCTACCCAAGACCCTCCAACGAAGCCAAACATAACCCCCAAACTTCAGAATTTAAAAGACAACACTATCCAATCCATAATGCTGACATTCAATTCAAATTTCCAGAGGCATTTATACTGTATGTGTGTTTTGTCTCAGTGTTTCTAGGTCCTAAGGCTCCCATATTGAGTTATTTTCTTTTTTTCACTTATTCTTGGTATGAGCATGTATGTGGAATTAAACAGCCTTCCTCCTTTCATGCAAGTCAGGTGACAATGACTTTTTAACTCTGCCAGTCCCACCTACTCTACATATAAAGATAGAGAGACTGGGTGGGACTGACATTGTTACATTGTCACATGATTTGAATGGAACCAGGAAGGCTTAGACATGTGTCATAAAGCACTGCTGTATGTTTGTATTGAATCCAGCGCAAAGCGTCAAAAGAAGAATCTTTTAGGTGTTGTTTGGGGGGTCATTTATTTAACATTGTAGAAGGCATGCTTAATCTAGGGTTACCATATGACTCCATGTACACTATGACAGTTTGGGATAGTTCAGGCTTTTCAATTCACACCCCAAAGCATTCTGGTAAGTGTAGTTCTGCTGTGAATGGTACCTGAGGCAGGTGAAACATCCCAGAATGCATTGCTATATGAGCTGAAAAGCCTGAACTGTCCCAAACCGCCCTAGCGTACACAGAGAGATATGGTAACCCTAGTTTTTAATCTCATAATTTAATTTAAGTAAAACATCAAAAACATGTATCTTTTTTTCAGAGGTAGAGGTTTTATTGCGTAAAACACTTGATAAAACTTTACTGCTTCAAAGACATTTTAACAGCAGAAAGAAAACAGTCATTGCTGAAAAACAAACAAACAACTTTGAATACCTCTACACCAGAATAAAGTTATGTCAACAGATGTGTAATAATAAATAATGACCAAGAATAATCCTTAAATACAAAGTAATCTACTTGTTAGAAGCATAGCAACAAAACCCTCTACTTTACTGTTCTCAGATCTCCTCCAAGACAGAAATATTCTTCATGTAGGAATGTAGACAGTATTATGACCAGTATCACAGACGACAGAAGTTACAGAGAAAGAAGTTGACATGTTTAGACTTGAGAAGCATGATGATATTCAGAATCTGACAATGCATCTCTGCGGTTGTCACTTGTTTACATTATGAGTTACAAATATTATGGGGGAAAGGTGGGTTTATGTCAGAGGGGGAGGGTGGGGGGTTGGGGGCAAGGTAGGAACAGTAGCATCGAACTATATGAAATCAACAAACACCACACAGAACAGGAAATGTTTCCAGTGTCACAAACAATTATTGCCTGTCATGTCTGAAAAATGCTCAAGACACATAGGAATACTGAAAGAGCTGAACAAGTGTGAGAAATGGAATGTGTTTTTTTAATTATTTATGTTTTTAAATAGTTTAATTTTTTTTTTCTAAGATACTGAAGTCGGCACACACACGCACACACACTCACACGCACACACATACACACACACACACGAAAAGCAAGCGACTGACAGTCACAAAACACAGTAGTGCAGTTCAAACCCTAAAGCTTACTACACTCAGAAAGTACTTTAATAACATTGCAATCCCTCGACTGGGCATGTAGAAACAGTTGCATTAAGTTTATCAACTTGATTTAAGTAAGGCAGTGAGAACTATACCAGAAAAAAAACAATAAAGCAGCTTGCTTTGCCAGATGGGTCCTAATTATAAAGCAACCTCATTTAAACTGTAACTTCACTGGAATGATATCCTTTTTCTTTACCAGCATATGCAAACCTTTTCTTTTTTCCTTAGCCTGAGATTTTCTTTTTCCTGTCTCAGGGTAGCGCTAAGAATTGTATTTACATTGATTGCAGTTTAGTATTTTTGTAAACTACTTTAAGCAGAGTTTAAATGTTTTAAGGCCCAGGGGTTTTAATGTGTTCTCCCAGCCTGCATGGGAAGATATCGACTTTTTAAAAGTCTGTATGACTTCTTTTATCAGAAGACATTAATACTTTTCTACTGCAGCAATAAAAAGCACCATTGTTTTTTTTTTTGCCCTTAACCAAAGGAAGTACAATAAAAGGCTCTATACTTTTTACTGCTTTTTTCAAGCTGGTTTGATAGGGTCTGACCTTTTTTTTTTTAATTTATCTTTTCTGAAAACGACAAAAAAAAAAAAAACATGGAGAAAAAAAATTAAAAAAAGACGTTCTTACCCTCTCAAAAAGCTTCCTATATGAAGCTGAACATAAATTTGGAAATCCATATTGTACAAAAGCTAAAATTTGTAAAAAATATAGAACAAATTCATGTTTTACAAAAACAAATAAGAATTAGCTAATATGCTATATTAGAGACAAAGAGCAGGTTTTCTTTTTCATTTCATAAGAGCTTAATTTGGAAGGTGATCCTGCACTGTGGCTTTATCACTTAGAAAAACTGACAAACTGAAAACTGACCAGGGTAAGGGGGGGGGGGGGGGTATTCCTTCGTTCAAATACGAAGAGCAAAACTCTTGCTACAAAAGACATGCTTCTCACTAGTGCCCCCTACAGTCATGGCACACTAGCTTCAACACTATACAATGTGTATGTACACCACGACAGTACTGCTTCTTTAAAAAACAAAGTCTTCTTGTATTTCATCAGCATCATCAAATAAAAGGAAACACATATCTTTCCCTCTCAATACTGCAAAACTGACCACCTAAAAGGAATGACTCAAACCTGTTTGACATGTCTCTGCAGATAAATAGTTTCTTTTAATATTCAATTCAATTGGCTATGAAAGTGAATGTAATATCCCAATCCTCTTCAATGCAGGTCAGTACTGACCCTTGCCTGTGGGCCAGCTAAGGTTTCTCCTATAGTGCAGTTGTGACACTGCCTGAATTGATTTCTTCTGCTATGACAGCTCCAGTCAGACTGGCACCATGGCAGTCTACCAGCACATCTCATTACTATGCTCGGCAAATGACAGCAACTGGTGTCATGTTATAAAGGTGTTTTCAACGCTGAAAACACAGCCCCTCGATCTTCAAGGCGTTGCTAAATCGTTTGGACATATCGTTTTTCTGGTAAAAGCATTATTTTTGGACATAAAAAAATCACTTTAAAGATTTAATGTCATCTTTTTTAAACACAAAATAACCTCCTACCACTTTTTTTTCTTTTTTTTATAATAACTTGTTTTCACGAGTTTATTAGTGGGAAGCCATTTTAGAGGGCTAGAAACCTCTTTTCTGTTTCCTTCCCCACTTTCAAATCCTATAATTATTATTATTTTTTATTATTATTGTATTATTATTTAAGATTGCTCCTTGGAATTTTGTCTCCTCCCTTAACCCCCGCCCCCCCGGATGCACATGTGAAAACATGTTGGTTTTGTACACTATGTCTTGCCGAATGGTGTTATTCCTGGACACGTCCTGCCTCTGGCGTGTTCTCTCCAGAGCTCCCTGGCGTCATGCCGTTCATGTCTTCTGAATTCCCCGAGGTGTCGGAGTCCACTCGGGACCGCTTGAACCGACGATCGGGGTACTGGCTGTTGTCGAAAGGCATGCGATGCACACACAGGACGTGGGTTTTTAAGTTCCCCTTCTGGGAGGCACTGTACGGGCAGTATCTGCACTGGAATGGCCTTTGCACTGTGGGCGACAAACAAAGGAGAGAGGTTTCTTTAGGTTAGATTTCAATAAATCCTTCACAGTTGTTTTTTGTGAGGGTGACATTGTTGAATAGTCAACAAACTGCAGTGGGCAGGTAACTGTTGACCAGCTCTAGAACTGAAACACACATTTCCTGAAAGAAATATCATTGAAATGTACTGGCTTTATCTTAAACTGTCTTTTGAACCAGTGTAGCTCTGACTAAATAAATATCTTATGGACCAGTAAACGAAAATGCACCCTTTTTTCTATTTTGTAATGTATTCTTTATTTTTTTTGCGATTGAGAGGAAGCAGTTTGATACAAAAAATACATGATTTATTATTTTTTTTGCAAATACATACCTTGATGATAGAATGGTGGTTTAACAATGAGGCTGGACACATGAAAGGCCAGAAATACAAAGCAGATAGCAATAACATGCAATGGGAATATACACAATACAGATGGGTTTTCTTTAAAGGTTTAATAACACATAATGTGGCTAAATACACATTTGCAGTGCTAATGTACTTCTTGGCTTTCAAAACAACTGACTATGTCAGCCCACGAGACACACAGACAGATCAAAAAGGTTTCCTACAAGTTTTAGGTTTTAAATGTTCCAGTTGTCTGAATTTTAAGATAAACCAAGCAAAGGCACACAATAGCGGCATTTTATTCATGCACGGTTTAATTTCACTCTGTTTTACATTATGTTAAGTCTAAGAAGCGGATTTTTCTTATCCCATTTTATACTTAAGAGAATGAATGTACTCTAACAAGTCAGCTTTGCTGTACTGTGTAAAGTAAATAAGGAACGGGCTCGGTTATATTGTCACTGTACACTACAGTGGAGGTAAAGAGCACATTCATTTTTAATTCTGTATGAATAATATATCAAAATGTATATACAGGTCAAAGAGTAAGAAACAGAATGTTCTATCTTCAACATGGTTATCTACAAAAAATAGCTTGAAATGAATGTAACCAGGTTTTCTATATTCAGATGTAATAGTGCATTAGCTTGTGAAAAGATACCTTATTAAAAACGCACTTGCATTCCCAAACATAATTGTGAAGCGGCGTGAAGGTTAAACGAAGACAGAAATAAAAGCTCATTCTCCAACAGATCTTGTAAGGCTTCAGTTTAATGATGTACACACACTGATTATTTCAGAGCCCCCATTAACCACAGGGCTGTACTGAAAATAAGCTTCTCAGTAAGCACTTCTTACAGGGAGGAAAAAAAAAAGTGTTTGAATTGAAATCCATCTGTACAGCTCCTTCTCTCTCTCATTCTCCATTTAGATACTTTATATGAGTATATATACAGGGTGGCATCTTGACTAACTGAACGTGGCATTGAACCAGGCTGTTGTATACAATGCAGCTTCAAAATTTTCATTCAGAAAGGTTGACAGTATTTTTTTTTTTTTTTTTTGCTACCTCTGTCTACAGTTCCTTTCATTTAAGGAAGCAGTAGAAACCCTTTCCTTCGGTGAAAGGCTTAAGCTGCATGGAACACAAGCAGAAAGACAGAGAGCGCATTCTGGGAGGTGGTTTTCTGTTGATTCTGTTGTCATAGAATAGAAACCTGTGTACAGCAACACACAAACACATAACAACAACAACAATCACAAACAACTCCCCTCTGTCTGTTCTGTGAATGCCTTTCTGAAATGAAAGGTGTCAGATTTTGCTTTGTCGTTCTTGGCATGATTCTGAATGTATGGTGGAGGAATGAGAGATGTCTGCAAACAGCTGCAATGAAGCATGCTAAAGTTTCAGTCTAATCCACTTACTTCACTGCAGTCACATAAACCAAAACAAATGGGCAGTTTCTTACATTATACAAAACATGCCAGCATTACTGTTGGATGATGGAGCTGATACTCCATTTTCTTTCTTTTTTTTTTTAAACATTTCTTCCCATTACAATAGAAACATATCTTTCTTCTCCAACAACATTTCCAGAACTGAAATCAATCCTTCCCATCCTATTTGGTGCTGCCACTTTGTTCCTCTGATGTATATGACAAGGTGACAAGCTACTTAGTGGCTTTCCAAAAAAAATTAGAAATTACCAGAAAAATTAATTATTGGTCCCCCTTTTTTTTCCCTGGGATTATCTCAGCTGACTAATTAACCCCCAAAGGCCTTGTGTAACAGAGATCAGAGGCCAGCCAAACTGGAAGAACACACCATTACTCCCTCAAAGAGCCTGCTAACCTTACAGCTTGTTGAGCAACAACCTTTCAAACCCTCCCTCCTCCATGCCTTGTAAAAGATGGGAAAGGACAAGGAGTCATGTGGCTCCCTCTCTCCCCCGCCAGCAGTCTCGACAGCTGTGGAGCATTCTTTCAACACACATTTATAAAAAGATGCGCCGGATTTTGCCCGTGGCACAGCGGAGTATGGTTTCTAGCCCTTTAGGCTGAAACAATAAGTGCAACGAGGAGACTCTAAGATAACCTCCCCTCACTCCCCTTCTCACTGTAGAAAACCACTCAGATATCCTCATACGGTTTCCCTCTGATGTCTCAAAAGCAGTGCTACTTTGGCAGGGAATCAGAAATACTCTTATATAAATTCCATCTGATGCCAGCGCTACCATCTGTGAGTAAAAGAGCTTCACCTACGTATGCTGGAAAAAGCTACTCTCTCCAAGACAACCGAGCGAGAGAGATTTGATTAATTTGCAGAATGCTTGTGATTTGCTCATATATTATTATAACTGCTCATCTGCACATGACAAATTCCCAGCACTGTGCACACGAACCCGCTTGGTTTCAGCAGGTTTTTTTTTTTTTTTTTTTTAGGGGTTTTTTTTTTTTTTTTTTTTTTTTTTTTTTTTTTTGTGAGCTGGCACCTGACAGACTGCAGAGCCACTAATGACTTTCAGATGCTTACAAATAGTAATTCTATCTTCAGAATAAGAGGAAAAAGCTGTAGGAAAAAAAGTGCAGTTAGTCTGTTTAATTTCCATCCTGTGTGTTATTTGGCGTTAACCCCTGATAAGCCACCTACCTTCAGGAGGAGTAAGATGAGAGCAGGACGAGCATCATATAGTTAAACACAGCATGATGAGAGATCCACATATTTTCAATAAAAGAGACTTTGGCACTGTGGAACTTGAAATTAGTAGATGAGCAATTCACTGAATTTGATTACACTTGTTAAGTATTTTCTTATATATGGATTTTATGGATTGTAACTACTTTAAATAGATTTCAAAACTTTCCAAAAGATATCAGTATATTCAGGTCTACAGCACATCTTGATTGACTTCAGCTTTTGAAACGAAAAAAAATATGTAGTATCTCCCAAGGAAAGAAAACACAGAAGGTGTAAGCAATAAAATGGGATGCACCATCTGTCCACGAATAAGAACCTGCAAGTTCTGAAGACTTATAGATTACTCAGCAAACAACACTTCCACACAGAGCACATAGTCCCCATTGAATATTAGCGTGCACTTTCACACAGCCACAAAGACTGTATGGGCTTTGGGTACTGATAACAAAATCACAAAGTAATGTTAGCACTGGTTAACATTTTATCAAACAGCTGCAGTCTGCCGTCATTTCAGATATATGACATACTTGAAATATTTGAAGATTATAAATACAAAATAGTAAATAATGAGTGTGTGTGTGGGGGGGGGTAAACACTCATATGCCAATGAAAAGAGATGGTAATGGCAAACTTCACCAAAAATCCAAGCAAATTTTGTTCTCGATAGCGTCTGAACACTGCATTTTCAACCAATTAAGCGGCAATTAAATACCTTTAAAAAATGCAATTCCCACAACACCAATGAACCCTACTCTGTATAAAACATGCAGAAATAAAAAATTTTTGTGTCTTACATACAATTCTATAGCCTATATCAGCACCCGCATTCTCATAGTTCAAATATTTATCATTTTATGAATGCGAGTTGACAAGCGAATTCAGCAGGACCTATAGGAGGTTACTGTGGCTGAAATGTTGGCCTATGGACAGAAAGTTCACGAATGTAATGTGTGTGTGTGTTATAGTATTGGAAATGTCAGAGGAAAGAAAAGTGTTTTTTTTTTGTTTGTTTTTTCACCGAATTAACTAATTAGAACCAGAGAACTTCACAACACTCACTTCGTATTAACCACCCACACTGCATTAACATTTAATTAGATTACAACAGAGATTAAACAAAACATCTCTCAGATAAAGAAAAAAAAAAATCTCCTGTTTGGGAATCGAGCTTTGTCCTGTCGGCTGTCCAATTCAAGCACACCAGGTGCTGCAAAGGGATTCAATGCCATTCTTAGAGATACAAAACAAAACAGTTTGTGTAATCACAGATCATCATTATTGAGGTACATGCAGGTTCTCAGGAAAATGAAAAGAATGCTTTAAAAAATAAAATAGTGCTTTCACTGCTGTGATGGTCTGGATTCCGTCAATATCTGCTTATGGAGCAACCAGAGAAAAAGGGGGGAATGGATCCCCTTCTGCAGATGCATTTGAAGACATTCTAAATAATGAAGCTCTCTACTTAAGGGTGCCATCAGATTAGTGTATTTTATCTTTAAAAGTACTTGAAAAACCAAGGAGCTAAAAATATTTTAAGCTTTAGCTTTTATTTAGATAAACAGGATTGGGTATCTATCATGAATATTTCTATACAACTGTGGTACTAATCAGCATGCTCCAGTACAGAGAAACTATACAGTAAGGTGCCTTTCTAAAGTTATTTAGTATTGAACAAGAAGGGTCTAAATATATAATATGATATAATATATATGATATAATATATATATATATATATATATATATATATATATATATATATATATATCCCTATGTATCTAATCATTTTTAGTCCCACCTCATTCATTAAGCAGTGTGTGCCAGTTTATTAAACGTGTATATGTGTATTTGTGTGCGTTCTTCTCAATGCTATAGTTACTAACCCTTCCTGTTAAAAAATACAATCCCCTTGGAGCAGCACTGTGTGCTCTGCAATCTTCCAGCTCAGCTATCTCCTTGCTGAAGGGCCTATTTGTCTGCTTTAAGTGAAATCACTCAATTCTCAAAAGTCAGTGGAGGACTTTGGAAGGAGGAGAGTTGGGAAAGGCCGCTCCAAATAAGTTCCATTAATCAAAAACTCGAGTCTAATGTAACTAATATTTTACAATTAGAGGAGACAAGATGGAGCTAAAAGCCATCTATCTCTCTTACACCACATGATCATCGATTCATAATCCGAAGCCAGAGAGTCTCACAAAGATGCATTTACGAGAAGGGGGGGCCCGTCCCTTCCTCGTGGAGTGTATAGAGTAATTCCACCCCAACACTCCTGTCTCTATTAATTGAGAGTCTCTATTAAGGACTTCCACGAAGAGGTGGGGGTCTTCCGACTCCTTGATGGTCGAGGTTTATCAAAAGCCAGATACCGCCGAGGCTTCCTTGAAGATGAGGTAATAGTCGAAGAATATGTGAGTAAGTGTTTCAACACTACGAAGGTGAATGCTGACACAGAGCTGAGTACTGATACTTGACAGACAGCAAATGATGACTGCGGCTCTTTCCCGCCATTGTATATGCTCAATTATCTCCGTGGGGCTATGTGAACACAAAAGTGGCCCAGCCGCTTACCATGCACCAGAAAGAGGAATGATCCACAACCAGGGTGCCGGCCTGCTACCCCCTCTCTCTCTCCCACTATTCCCCTTTTCAATTTCTCTCTCTCTCTCTCTCTTTATATATATAGATATATATATATATATATATATATATATATATATATATATATATATATAAATAGAATTATCATAGTTTTCGTGTCAGTGCTCGAGTACTGAGGAGCAGGGTAACATAGGTGCAGTACACATTACCTACAGTTTGATGAGACAATACAATCTTGAGTCGCACCAAGAGGTTATCTGCTGTTTTCTTTTGCTGCCACCTTCAGGCACAAAGATAATATTGTGTGTATATATATGTATATTAAAAAGACCATTGTACGTGCCCTCCTTTTAACAATAAACTTTTTTTTTTTTAAATTCCTTTTTGATAGTTTTCTGATGTTGCCTGCCAAAGGTGTTTTTTAAAATACCTGTACTGTACAGTATGTCCCACACTTTACTTGAAAGAGTAAGCTCAGTACATCATAAATCACTGAAATGGGGTTACATTCCTTTCAAGGCACTTGGAAAAATGCTACTGTTCTAAGTTACTACATAATATACTTTATTAATACAAATGATTTTGTACATGTTAGCAAGCTAGTTGTTAAACTACAAAAGTGCCCCATAAAGCAATAAAGCAAACCCCCCCCCCCCCCCCCCCCCCCCCCCCCCCGCCCCCCCCCCACCCCCCCCCCCCCCCCCCCCCCCCCCCGAAGCATGGGTATGATACCCATATCTCTTTGCTTGAACTGGCACTAAAACTAGGTGTTGCTTAACATCATCTATGTAACTATTCTTCTTCCTGTTCACCAGTGTATAAAACACAGAGATCCTAACCACGCATTAACTCCAGCAGTAGACAGACACAACACCAGACGTGACAAAAACTTCCATAGGAGTACAGGCTTAAAAGCTTATCGAATCTGCCACAGTTAGGGTTAGGGTTAGGTCAGTCCCTAAAATCAGTCCCTAAATCTACAGTGTAAAATATTTATACTTAACATCTAACTCTTTGTGACAATATGATTTAATAAACTGAATGGTTAAGGTGGTCTTTACCTCCCTCTAGTGGTCATTGAGGTGCACTGCCGGAAAGGAACTGCAATATGGAGTACAATTACAGCTGAAATGAGCGTGAGGGCAGGTTCAACCAGGGGTCACCATCTGCAAGACTCCCAGCTGTTGGCACACTTAAACTAAGCTTTGCCATTATCATAAACACAGCAATCGGTGTACATATTTCCCAACAATATGGTGTAAAAAGAAAAAGTATGCATTTGGACTGAATATTGTCAGCTAAATTAATAATAATAATAATAATAATAATATAATAATAATAATAATAATAATAATAATAAAAATAAATAAAATAATCCCCAATATACCATCAACTCTAAGAGCAGTTGTTTGTCATTCTGACAACTTTTGAAGGTTGCCTATCAAAAGCATTTTGTATATTGTCCAGCTTTTTCCACAGGCCGAAGCATTTTAATTATGATGTCAAGCTCAGTGACAGACACACAACACAAACCACAGCTAACAATAAAATACAGAACTTTCATTTTCTACTTTCAAATCAGTCACCGATGTTACATACTTAGATGTGCTAATAAAGTAAATTAGCATGCACACTTAGACCAAACTGGCTTAAATTTCATTAAATCATTTCATTACATTTCCGAATGTATGTAGAAATATCTAATACATCAAAAATAATTATACAGCTATAGCCAAAGGTTTTGCATCACCCTATAGAATGAACACATTTTGCTTCATAAAGTCGAATGAAGCCTGCTGAATAATGCAACGTAAAAACATATTTAATTACATAGCGCTTTGTAGTTTTCCATATACTTAACGTAAAAACTGACAGAAACTGAAAATTGATTGAACTCTAACATTAATTACTGTACTACTACTATGGCTTCCTTCCTTAGACTTTTGCAATATCATTTCGTAGATCCATTGATTGCATGACGTTCAATAAAATATATTTAAATTATGTTCACACACACACACACACACACACACACACACACACACACACATATATATATATATATGTATATATATATATATATATATATATATATATATATATATATATATATATATATATATATATTTTTAATTATGTCTCAATCCTAAAACTCGAGTTGATGCTAAACTTTTGGCCAGAGCTGTCATATAATATGTATAATGGAAAAAAGCCAATATGGTTACTTTCTCAAGATGCACATATATGAAACATTTGCTAAGAAACTGTGTTCCAGCTGTTATCAGGACAAATGGTTTTGACTGCATTATACATTTTTTGTTCAAGTAATGCCATTCACCAATAATACCTTCATTTTTAATAAAGCTTCTACATTAAACTCTTGTTAGGAGTTTGTTAGTGTCCCCTTGCACACATTAAGTGTACTGCAATTGCAATCCTGCACATTAATCAGAATGTATCCTTTGAGTGTGTCCCATTCTTTGGAGATTTTTTTAAACCGTGTCTAAATTATGGATAGATCTGGTGACTCCATTGTTGTGTCCCTCCATCAATATGTTTCAGTGATGTTTCTCTAAATAATTCAAATTTAAAAAGTAGCAGTGTTTTGGGAGCTTTATGACTAATTCTTCAGGGTCTACTGTAATGTTAAATACCGTGACACATCTGGAAACTTGTAAATGTACAGCCCTCTTTCCACTGTGCATTTATTGTATTTAGGGTTCAGTAAAACACCTGGGCTGAGGTAAAGGTGCAGGGTGGCAGTATTTACATTCACATCTGTTTGGATCATTAAAAAAAAAAAAAAAAAAAAAAAAAAAAACTGGCACTTTTGTTTTTTGTCATATTTTGACAGGTAGAAATAATCTCAAAGGAATAATATGACCTGTTTAAGGTTTGATTTTGATAACCTTGGACCCTTTCTTAATTACTTAAACAGTGGCATATTTGCTTAGTTCAATCGAACATTCCCACTGATCACAACACCCAGGGATGCTGCACACTGTAAGCACAAAATAATACCACTGACAACAACCTTACAAATATCTGACTATCGGAATATAATGACTGAAGAATTCCCTATAAGCACTTTATGAAGCCAAAGCAGTATGTTTGAGTGAATTAACTGTATGATTGCATGACAATCTGTATGGACTCACATAATATGAACTAATTTAATGTGTTCAGTATATTGCAATGGTTTAATAAATGTATCTAAACATGTCAGTTAAAACCACACTGTTTAAAAACTAAAGAATATACTGTTGGTGAAATAATCTTTTCCCAACACCCAAGAGTTGATAGATTAGATATCTACACACTCACACAGACAAATAGATGATAGATAAATGAGAAAATAAAAATAGGGTATTCTGAAATAACACTAGACTGTGTTTGACTTTAACGGGTTCTGGAATTAACAATACATTAGCTCAAGGGCAAAGCACGGCTGTTAGGAACACTATAACTTGTACTATTAGCTGTCATAGTCTCCACCAGTTATGTGTTACAAAGACAGTTCTGTACCCCTCCAGCAGCTTTCTTGTATAGCACTTAACAGAGAGTTCTGCGCGAGGAGCGATAGATACATCATTTCTATTGCTCATCTTTCACAGTGTTATAGCAAGTACTGCAACGACCACTTGAACACTAATCTTTTACCACACTGTGGTATTGGATTTCAGCAGAAAAGTACCTGTCTGTGTCAACTGCTCAAGTAAGCAGGTAATACTGGACATGAGAACAGAGGGAGCACAGTGATACCAAGGCAAGCGTGAGGAAGTGTATGTAACTCACCGGCTAGGAAAACAAAGGAAATGTTAAAACAGAATATAATATTCAAAGGGTTATTACTGAATTAAAAGATGTTCTGTCTCACTTATGTAAGACATTTATGTATAGCATCTCACAGAAAAAATAAAGATAGCTAAAATTTGAAAGTAATTTACAATAAACTGCATGTCCACATATGTTAATTCTTACATGTATATAATATAGACATCTTGTAATCTCATAGATTAACTTTAGTGCCACATTTGAACTAAAATATGTATGTACAGTACACATGTATGTAAGTATGCATGTATGTATGTACATATCATTAATACCACTTATTAATATATATATATACACACACACACACACACACATATACATATATATATATTATATATATATCTATATATATATATATATATACTTTATATATATATATATATATATATATATAGAGTACCAGTCAAAAGTTTGAGTACACCTGCTTGCTGTTTTTCACAATTATCTATGCTTTTAACTGTATAAACTTGTCTATAAACACTTAATATATCATTATATGATACGTGTACTTATACAAGCCGATAATCATAAGTGAATTGCATTCAAAAATTTAATTTTGAAATGAAAATGTAAATCTTGTCAATTTCAATGAAATGGTCACCCAAAGCAAGGGGATTTCAGTCTGAAGCCCAAGTCAGTTAAAAGTCTGAAATGTGTATAACACGGTGTTAGAACACTGGCCTAAGTATAAAAGTGTCTTTGTTAGATGTTCTCTGAGTTAACTAGCATGTTACCTAATTAACCTTTTGTTACCAATTATTGTTAACAGGTGAGGGTTCATGATTACTATAGATATAGGTAGCATAGGCACAAGTTTGTCATTCCTGAATGTAAGGGAGCAGAAAATGGCAAAATATGCTCAGTTAAGCAAAAAAAAAAGAGTCTGTAATTACTTTAAGAATTGAAGGTCAATCTTTAAGACAAATAATAAGAACGTTGCCAGTGTCTGTAACTGCTTTGGCCAAGACCGTCAAACGATTTGAAGAATCTGACACTCATGAGGACCGAACAAGGTCAGGCAGCCAAGGGTGACCTCAGAGTGACTCGAAGTTCATTCGAGTCACAAGTCTGCGAAACCGATGATTAACTGCTCATGAAATACAAGCTCAGCTAAATGCTACTAGAAGTACAGATGTTTCAACATCAACTGTTCAGAGGAGATTGTGTGAAGCTGGCCTAACTGGAAGAATTGCTGCAAAGAAACCATTGTTAAGAGTGCAGAATAAGAGGAAGAGACTTGCCTGGGCCAAAAATCACAAACTGGACGTTTGAGGAGTGGAAGTCGGTCTTATGGACTGATGAGTCAAAATTTGAACTATTTGGGTCCAGCCGCCGAGTATTTGTTAGACGCAAAGCGGGTGAGCGCATGAGTTCTGCATGTGTAGTTCCCACTGTCAAGCATGGAGGAGGCAGTGTCATGGTCTGGGGTTGATCTGCTGGTGACAGAGTTGGTGATATTTACCAAGTCCATGGCAAGCTCAACCAGCATGGCTATCATAGCATACTTCAGAGGCATGCCATTCCATCAGGATTACGGCTAGTTGGGCAGTCCTTCATTCTTCAGCAAGATAATGATCCGAAACACACCTCAAAGTGTGCAAGAACTATCTGGCAAAGAAGGAAAGTGAAGGACAACTCAATCTAATGACCTGGCCTGCCCAATCTCCAGACCTCAATCCCATAGAACTTGTATGGGACGAACTGGACAGAAGAGTCAAAGCAAAGCTACCCACAAGTGCCCTACATCTCTGGGACATGTTGGGTGATTTCCTGCTGAAACTTGTTAACCGAATGCCTCGTGTTTGTGAGGCTGTTATTAAGGCAAAGGGTGGCTATTTTGAGGAATCCAAGATTCAGAGACAATTTTCAATTTTCTTGAACATTGCTTTGATACTCCTTATGTTTTGTTTTGTATATTGTAACATGTTTTTTCATTTTCAAGTATTTACAGAAACGTATATGACGTAAAACATTGTCAATTATGAAAAAAAAACTCTCAAACTTTTGACTGGTACTGCATATAATCGTGAATAATTTACATACATGTTGATTATATATTGAAAGTAAATTGTGTTTATACAATACTGTTTTACATTGCATATTCATAGAGATTATCTGGAAGTTAAATTGAAAAACCATATAAAGCAAATATTTTCTTAGTAAGTTATCTAATAAATAATATTTATGGGCACATTATATTGCATTGCAGTGTCTACACATACATAACAGCCTTTAAAAGAGGGTGTTTTAAGTGAAGAAAACAACGTTACATGAATACATCATTTGAATACATAGTGTTTTTATTACAAGTACAGTAATTACAAAATATGCATCAAATGGACTTGCACTGCCATATCTATACAGATAAGATAAAATTTAGGGCCACAGTACAATATATGTGGAATGCACTTCATCAGTTTAGAAATATGTAAACATATATAGCAATCCTGACCTGACACAGAAAACAAAATAGGGATTATGCAAGCACTTCTGGATCCACTCTAGACTTTAGAAATAAATGTCTTGACCATGTGATCTGACCACTCAATAATACTTTCTGAATGCAGTATAGAATACTGTAATGTAGTTCTTTCAAAAATCCCTACAGTACAGGGTACTATTGAATAGATGGCAAAACTGCAGTCCACTATAGTATCATACCTAGACATTTAGACATATGAATGTAATAGCAAGCATTATGCCATGGCATACATAATCACATGTGCATTACAAAGTGTCACCCCAAAAAAAAAAAAAAAATCAAGTAATATTGTACTAATGAAACTTCATAAGTAAATGGCATAACAGGTTAAAAATAGCAGGATCCTGGCAGGTGATTTACAGGTAACAGATACACATCTTACAACGGCACACTGCATGAAAGCACAAACACTTATACCATTTTGTATGGTGCACTAGATATTCTACAGATTTGATCATAGTGCAAAATGCTGATTGGAAATGGAAACTTTGCAACACATAAATGTAAAGTTTTTTGTTTTGTTTTGCGGTACATGAAAAGATTGTCAATCTTTCTTGACGTTAAAGGAGAATTACAGTACAGTGCTTACATAACAAAATCCTAATGGCTAAATCTACATTAGCTAGCTTTCTAGTGCAACAGTGTAGGACTGTACCTAAGGCTAGACAAAGACGAATGGCTTTTAAAGTAGTATACAGCTAGACAGGGTGAATCCTAGTAGTCAGTAATGTTAATTAAACACTTACATCTGGCAAATATTTTATAAACATTGCTACATTGTGGTCCTTGAAGTTACCAAGCTGTATTTTGAAGAAAAAAAAAGAAAAAAAAGCCCTGTCCTTTGATTTATTTTTTATTCTAAGTCTATCTATTGATAATGTTTTTTTTTTTGTTTTTTTTTTGTAAACTGGAATATACAACTGTCATTTTTCTTGTCACATTCACAATGTTTAGACATTTAGCTCTTTGAGCGCCTACAGTTCTACTTATGAATATACAAACCATGAACAATATAACAGTTACTACTTAAAACTACTTTTTGTTCTTCTTAAGCTTTTGCTTTCCTTCATAAGAAGAGAGGAGACTTGAACCTTGAATTTTGAGCTTTGTCAGCGGTGCTAATTTTACTAATATTTTCTCAAGTGGAATTAGTTGACTGTTCCTTTCATCATTATATTTGTTTCTGGTCTACAACTTAGAAGTGGAGTTGCTGTATATACCAAGCCAGAACTTTTCGAGGAAACTTTGAACAGTACCTAGTTTGCAACACATTTTCCATTTTTTAAAGGTGCAGCGTCTTATAGTTTATAAAATCTGTTACAAATTTCAGGCATTTCTTAAACAAAATTGGAAGAAAAAGTGATCTTTTTTTTGTTTACCTTTTTGATTTTGCTTAAGCTATAACACAGCTAGTAGATGACATTCATTGCCTCCTTTATTACAAGCAGCATCAGGATCTATATGGCTCTGAATCTAATGCATGACGATGCACAAAAGGAGGGCAACTGCTTTCAGAGAATATAAACATGCTAGGCAGTCAACAAACTCACCTTTCTGTTGATAAATATTAACCAGTACATATTGTTCTTTACTCTATGCCTGTACATGGTGGTTGAGGGACACTGCACCTTTAAGACATACAACCATTACCGGTACATTTGGACAGTCGACCCCTGAAGGTTCATCCACGGCAGTGTTTTTAAAGGCTCAGTTCATTCCTTCCCCAGAGGATTTTTTCTCCAGCTGAACAGCATGTTCGGAGTTGTTACTTTTCTTCTGATTTCCATTAGTCTTTCATAAGTGAATCCTCATGCATTTCATTCAGAACAGCTACGTTACATTCTTGGGGAAGATCTTTAGGCAGTCCCTCCTCTCTTAACCACTGAAGAACTACAGTTTAAAGAAAAAACGGGAGATTAACCCTATTGCTCTCTCTGTTTACATACAGTGGCACAAAAAAAAAAAAAAAAAAAAGGATTCAGACAATTACCCTTAGTTTCAATATTAATAGTTTTATAAATTACAGTTTATTACAGAAGAACCCCAAAGTTACAAACAGACAGGGAATGGAACCTGATCATAAGACCGAAAGGTGTGTAACTCTGAAATGTAATACTTTCATGATTTCTTGTATTTGTACTGTATTAATAAAAAGGTTCTACATCATCAGGAATAACAATAAGATACAACAACCAAGTCAGAAGAGCTGTGTTTAACTGCTAAAGTCCCCTTCATGTCTGTTATAGTAGCCTGGAGCCAAATCTTCATTTCCAGAGGTGTGTTTGGTTGACCGGTCAGTTCAAAAGTATGGTGTTTGTAACTTTGAAGCTCTGCTATACCTCATTCCTTTAAGAGAAACACAAACATTTTGCTAATATTGAAGAAACCAAACAAAATAAATAATAAAGTACGATTTACATATGATTTGGCGAAACTAAAAAAAAAAGTTCCCACAATTTGAAATTGCGTATCTAAACAGCAATAATCTTTTTTTTTTTTTTTTGACTGACTATTTTTCAGTGACTTTATCCAAGCAAGTTTATTTGCTAAAATGTAGATTAATGTAATATGCCAATCAATTAAAAATGTCTAGCAAACATTTTAAAGGAAAGTTATAACTTTTACAGAAGTAAAAACGCCTCAGTTAAATTATTTTGTTTCTTAAATTCAATTAAAAAAACAACAAACAACATAAATGTAATAACTGCAGTTATTCCTTTAAACTGCTTGTGCAAACTTATTTGGTAATAAAGCATATAAAAGGTATTTGCAAGTCATTTTCCTGGGTAAACTCACTTTATGAAGCTCTAACAAAATTCAATTAAAACTAAAGCTCTTGAAATATGCATATCAAATCAAGAAGGCCAACTTGAAATTGCCATGTATTAAAGGGAAATCAATATTTAGATTTCCTAAATTATAATAAACCTACCAGTCCCCTACTGTATTAAATAAAAGACTGTGATTTAAAAATGCATGGTAAATTTGATTTAAAATCAGCATAACTACTTTTATGAAAGCACTTCAAATCACATTGTTGCATTTGTATATTAGCCGGGTGCATGGTGGCAATGACATCACTATTAAAACTAAATTGTGAAATGCTCTGCAAATAACATTTTTTTAAAAAATCAAAGGAAGATATGATTTTTTTTGTAAAAAATAAAAGCAAAAATAGAATTTTCTTTTCAACATAAGAAGTCATATCCACATACTTTTTTTGCGTTGTTAATTTGTAAAGTAAGATTCTCTCGGATTTAAATAAACTATCTAATGGCCTTTATCTGTATTACATTTTTTCCCTGTACTTCTATACAATATACACTATGTACTAAAACTCTTAAAGGCGGCATATGGTGTTTAAATACACAATACACATTTTTATCAGCTAGCTTTTGTGCAATTTTCACACCTCGTTACGCAATTGTACCTAAAGTTGTCGATTTCGAGGTGCAGTTTAAGATGATTTGGGACATAGCTACTTCTCTCAATGAAGTATGCAATATAGGGTACAAGTTCATTGGAAAATAGCTTAGCAATTACAACAGCTGACCACCGGGTGTCATATTCTCTAATGTGTAACCCACATTCAAAGCCTATTTAAAATTGCCCACCAGGTGGTGCTATGAGCCAATTAAAACAAAACCTTACTAGCATATAAACATATATTAATTGAGCTATAATCTTTTTTTTTTTTTTTTTTAGTTATTAGTTCACTTATGTAGATTTCAATATCATGTCAATATCGCCAACACAGTATATAAATAACACAATAACACAAACGAGTGACCCTGTGGTGGGATCTACATGTTCAGTAAACTTAATAATGTTGGTGAGATTCAGGTTTCCAAGATATATCCTTCATCTGTTAACTGATCCCAAGATACAGCCTTTATTAGCGTAACCAATCACAACCCAGAAATGTTGCGTAACTAGGTTACCATGAGGTCATAAACTAACACTATCGATACTATAGTATAGGGGACGCTATATTTATAGAGAACATAAGAACTTGAGGAGTTTTAAGCATGTGTCAAGATCACAAATTATTTCAGAACAGTCCAATTACTTTTTAATATTCATTGCTAAATCCAATATGCATATGCATAATATGATATTATTATTACTTTTTAATTAGCAAAGCTGTAATACAACAATGTTTTACATTTATAATGTAAGCTTCTTATCTCATCCTCAGGGTTCAACACCTGTTTAATTGCTTTGAGCTCCCTCTTGTGGAGGACTGTGTGACACCCTCAGTTAATTCTCACAGTCACCCAGCTGCAGGATCATATGTCAATAAAGTGTCCTTAAAGATTCATACAAGAGTCAATAGATTAGGAAAATGAGTTGATATAGGCAAGCAAAACTACCAATTTCTGCTCAGTTGCTACTTAACAGGTCAGCTGTTGAGATTAAAAAACTGCCACAAAATTAGAAAATAGACAAAACAGACCCTATGGTAATGAATGACATATTACGAAAGCATGATTTGTAAGACTTAATAATACTGCTGTCGACTTGCTCTTTATAATATATTTAACCATACTTCCTTTTAAAAAGTGTGTAGCCTATTTGTATAATTCTTATTTACGTGAAAAGCAGAATTAAAAAAACTGTTTGTGTCTTTGAAAGATAAGGCACAGCACATCCATATGCATTGTCCATCTGTTTATGTATTTCAATAATAACAGTGGCCAACACACATTACAGGAAGTGCACTTCACAATATTTGTAGAAGTTTTTAATGGGACAGGATGTTTATAAATACCATGGCCCCAATACACCAGAAGTGGAAAAATTCCCCTCAAAGCAAAATTCACAAAAGCCAGAATGTTGACCGCTTCTGATGAAATTCACAGCACAGTGTGTGTTGTGGTTTGAGCTGTAATTTCTTGTAAATCACAGCCTCTCCTATTGAAGTGAATGGAAAGGCCTGCAATTAGAAAGCTTGCTGGAAACCTTAAGGGTGGTCTGCATGTGCCAGAAATTTTATTATCTTGTTAAAAAGAAAAGTTAGAATCCCTAAAAGTAAACCTGTATTAATTTCTATTAATGTTAACTTTAGTGGAGTAATAAATTTAAAATGGTCTAAATATTGACTTTGTGTTATTCAGATTTTCTTTTTATAAAGATAACTGTGCGTAAATGCTGGATGGAAGTCCTCCTTGTGACAGACAAGTGTCATAAAATGTGTATTAAAATGCCTCGAATAATCAACCAGACACAACGCTTAATTTATACTCAAACCTAGACACTTTGGATTTGTTCAACTTGACCTCACGACCCCAACGCATACAGGGGCCTGTCATGACACAAAAAGGAAAGAAGAATCCTTCTTTTTGAGTTGCAAATGAATAATTCACCTCCTTTGCCAAGCCCCGTCTTGTCTTCTCTTAAACCTTTACTCGTTATTTGTTCAATCTTTTTCCCACAGCCTAGACAGCCTGTCATGACAGCTTAAATACAACACTGCATTAATAGTAGGAAATGGCACTCGGCTTTCATTTGATCTCCTAATACTTCCTGCTGAAATGATAATTAGTACAAGCTGTATAAAAATAAAAGGAGAAAAATACATTTCAGTCACCACAAGGTATTATCTTAGCTGATATATTCAGAACCAACAAATACATGTTTAACCCCCCCCCCCCCCCCCCCCCCCCCCCCCCCATCCCCCACCCCCCCCCCCCCCCCCCCCCCACCCCCCCCACCCCCCCCCCCCCTGCAGTCCGCAATTCTTTTCAGCTGACATAATCTGGATTGATTCGTTCAGCAGATAAAATTCAGGCCACTTCTGCTCTTTATAGGAGGAACATAATAGCAGTCTTTATTCAGTAACAATGTAACATAATGGGATTGGAATGTGCAAAATGACTGCATCTTAAATTACTGTGACACACAAGGGCCCAACACAAGCTGTGGTTTAATGTAAAAAATCATTAGGCACAGATTACTAAAGTGCTCCTGCATTAACAAGGTCATACCAAGGCTGCAGAAGAGAGCTAAAATAAATATATATAATATAAATATAAATATATTTTCTTAGATTTTGATTACGAATGTGAGTGATAGACTTCTACAATTAAAAATAACAATAATATATATATATTTTTTTTTAATAAAAAGTCAGGTTTTAGTTATTAAGGCTGCAATGTAAAACTCCACTGTATCTCTTAAGTACAATGCAAGGCTCAGTTCGGTATCTCAATGTCACATCAGGTTTAGCTTACTGGTCTTAGCTTTTTATGTAAATGCATCTTGCAGCTGGGGTTTTGCTTATCAGTCACTGTAGATATTCTGTTTGGATCTCAGCGTTTCAGCATTAGTTAAATAAGAACTGAAAGAAAGCCTATAAGTCATTGTAAGCATATTTTGTCATAATTGTCGGCATTCGTTTTATATCTTGATATTCCCTGAGGTACACATTATTATTAATTCACAAATGTACTTCACAACTATCTAGTTACTCATTTTGTAACCTGGCAGGTTGCTGGGGGAGGTGGTAGTTGACAATGCTGAAAGTCTGACAATTTTGGATTTGATTTCTTCACAGCAAAGAATACTGTCAGTTTAGAATAATTTAGAAGACAGTGGAGCTGTGTTTTATTTAACCCCTGATGTGTTAAAGTTGAAGCTAGCTTTAAATAGTTAGGTTAAAATATGAATGCGAGAATAGACTGCTATGCTTGACATTTATACATTTATGACACAGACAGCACTGTAGGAGGCATACAGTCTTGGCAGATTCTGAATATCTTTTGCTTGTTGCAAATATGTTTTAGTCTTCTACTAAAGTGATACATTGATTAAATACAATTGTGCTACCTACATTTTCTTAGCAATCTTATGATAAAAGAATGAATCTGTTCTGTGTTGATCTTGCCTGTCTCTCTTTCTCCTCCATTGATCTTACTAGATGAAGGCTTTCCTGCATCTAACACAGAAACACCTGGCTACCTTTTTAAAGTACTTTCACCTGCTTTCCACTGTCCCCATTGATTTCAAGTTCCCAGTGTACACCATCTGCTGCTTACAAGGATTGGATCGCAATTAAGATAACACCATTCTATTTCAAGGGTTTCAAGTTGGTGTTGTTTAAAGTTCTCAAATTAAATTCATGTGAAAGGTCTACATTTGGGCTGTTTAAGTTTCATTCTTAAAAGCTGTGCTCATAATAACAACACAGCGATTACAGAGACGACTCAGGAATTCTCTCTGAAACCCAAGTCAAGTAAAAACACATTTTAAAAGTAAAAGAATTAGCACTCCTGATTAAAGCAAAATGTATTTCTATCCTATTCCAGTTTAAAATCTACTGGGAGTTTGCTTTACAGGATAATTATGGCAGACAAAGCTACAATGTTCAATTTACACTGAAGCAAATGGCAGAGGTGGTAAATGTTATATGTTCATAATATTCAAATTATACACATCCAAAATAATAATGCATTTGTCTCATGGAAAATTGCCACCCAGTGGGCAAATGCTGCATCTTAAAGAATAATATAGCATTATACACCCCCACGTTGCTGCAACTGTTTCAATAACGTACCTGTCATTGATAACATCATGATAACTTTTTACACTTAGAACTTTATTTCTCTTTTCATAGCTCTGGGGTTTTAGATCTGTCCTCTAAATTAAAAATAAAAGAGTGATTAAAAAATAAAACAAAAAAACATAACTATGGGTGTTCTGGCTTTTCTATTCCGTACCACATCATGGATCTTTATTGCTGTGTTACCTGTTTGACAATGTGGGCAACAATCCTTATAATATCAACGTATTAGAGGGGACATTTTAAAGAGAGCTTTGAAACAGACTTTAAAATTCTAAGTGTAAAATTCTAAGTGTAAAAATTACAGGAACGTTATTTAAACAGTTGTAGCAGCACAGAACCCCGCTACTTACTCTTTATCATGATGCAAAATGAGCAACAGGAGTGTGCAGCGGTTATTTCTTGCAATGAAGAATTTCTACAAGACTTGCTCAGACAAAAAGATAAAATACGCCTTTATTAAATATGCCAAATATCATGCAGAAACAATAACAAAGTATGATTAAGGATACATATAAGAGAAAACAAAGAATAAATATTATGCAAAAGTTATATAACTTTAACAGCATAGCAAAAACAAAACTATTAAGTAATTTTAACAATGGTATCTAAATAGCATGTCTTATTATATAATATATTGAGACTGACTGGTTATATATATATATATATATATATTATATATATATATATATATTATCTATATATATATATGGATAATATAATACCAGAGCACACACCATTCACAATATTCCAGTTATACTGTAAAATGACACCCTGTTCCGAGTGACAGGATATCACACATGACTCTCCCCTACCAGCAGTGTAATTAGTTAGAGAATATTTATTAAATAAAAGATATCTGGCATCCAGGAGAGTCTGCTCTCAGCCTCAATCTGGGGCTCTTAATCGAGCACTCAGCTTCAACCACACACCACTGTATGGGCTGTGGGGTTAATGGTCTTTCTGAAAGCAGAAATAATCCTGCTGGGGTTTGTTTTTAACTTTAATTTATGACTTCTGTGTCGGAGAATACGTTTCAAATGATATTGCGCATTACTCAACCCTGAAAGTATGTGCTGGAGGAAAAGCGAACGGCAGCCACTCCACTTGTAATGCTACTTATCCAGATTAAGCAGACTGATTTAACAGACACCTGGGATAAACTCTGACATGACATTTCACTTTATCCCATGCTGCCACGATGCACTCTTCATGTTGGGCCTTGCAGTGAGATGACAAGGGCTGTTGTCCGGTGACAAAGGCACATGACAGTGCAGATGTATTATCGCTCTCCTACTTAGACAGGAATGACATCCTTTGAATCTCAAGCGACAATGCTGCATACTCGCTAACCTTATTGTGCCGGCTGTACACTCAACAATATTGACAGTCATGTACATCAGGAGAGGAAAAATATACCCCCGGCACCCATAAACTGCAAGTATAGAAATGGATTAAAATACTGAGTCAAAACATACCAGTATTACGTACACTGTATTAATATTACCATAGTTAACAATAGGAAATATTGTTGGTACAACTACAGAGGCAACTATATCCCACTGTAGCACATGTAGAAATCAGAAAATATGGAACACAATGTAAAATTAATACTTAGCTCGTAAATGTTTTTTTTTTCCCCAAACTGTTACCTTTGACGTAAAACACATGCATATAGATGCTTAATAATATCAGATGAAATAATTGTGGAATTTATCAAAATTTAAGGTTACCTGCACACGAAAAAGCAATACGTGGTGTAATTCCCCTTGAATTATACTATAAAGTTAACATTTTAAAATAAGTTTTTGTTCATGATGATTTAGGTGTGTAAGTGTGGAAAATGTCACAAATCATTGTGTAATTCATATCAAAACACTTTTGAAATGTGTGCAATAAACAAGGTGGGCAGCTATAAAAGTACAGCTCAATCAATTAGTCATATAAATGTGGACCTAAATCCCAGTTTTAAATAACATAATCTAGGAAGCGTGTAACATTTAACAGCATGAAGTTTCTTGTTTTCATAGTTGCTTTGCTTTTTTTAATTTTAAACTGATCTGACATAAAATCATGTGAATTTCAGTAGCAAAACGAGACAAATTGGGTCATTTTCCCCGTTAAGGGAAAACAACTATAAAAATGATGAGAGAGTGAAAACAGTTTTAGGAGACTGAGATCATATTTGACTTTACATAGTTGGCAGGTTTTTAAAAATATGTCACATCCTGATCTGAATGGGAATGCTGATTTTTATTAACCACTAAATCAAAGTATACTTCAAACCTGTACAGAGCAATTAGGTTGCTGTTTCTCATAAACAAACTGGCCTTTGAAGGAAACTGGCAAAATACACAATTCTCAAAAATAAAACCAGATTTTTCATTTGTAGTGATGTCCCATTTTCTTTTTGAAAAACATCCGTTTCAAAATTTTATAATTTAGTGAAATATTTCTATGTTTTTTAGCAAGAGGGGGAAATTGTCTTATTTAGGAAAGACATTTAGTCAACCACAGGGGTCTGAGTGGGGTTAATGGACAATAAATGTGCCCCATTCTCAGTGGTCCTGCCTGGATAACACTTTGCTATGAGACTGCTTGAGCCTTAGAATCATTTGCATGGAATTTTAAGAGGGAAGATGATCTTGTTAGGATATCAAGATATTTAGTAAAGAATGTATCTCAGTGGGTAAGCTGGCCAATAACTGTGTCACCCTCCAAGCACCACAAATCACTGGGGTAGCTAAATACTGTGTTGAATCACTGTACAATAAGTGCTGCAAAGTATTTGAAAGAGTATCCCACTGATGCAAGAAACCTGAGGCATTTTCAGACTCGTAAGGTCAAAGTTAAGATTTTCCAGCGCTGTATAAATGGACAGTTGGGATTTATTTTGCTCCATTGTAAAGAGCCTAGAGCAGAGGTAGGCTGCTAGGCTCCTAAACTCACACAGCGCTAACATTAGGGAGCCAGACAACAACCCTCAACAGAAACAATCATAAAAACCCAACAAAAACATAGGAAATGTGTATGTAAAGTGTATACATATGTACTGTGTTGTGTGTAACACAACTTGCAATCCTGCTAAACCCATATCATATAAAGAACTAAATTGTTAGGCAGTGACAGAATCGCTCCCCAGATAGTACACAGCTGGCTCAGGGTGTGGGTGGTCCTGGGGGTTCGACCACAGAAAAACACTGGGGCCCATTCGACCCAGCCCAGGTCACAGCGAGCAGAAGCAGTGGCTTCTGTTTGATGAGCATCAGGGACAAAGCAGTTCACTGTAAAACATCGATCTGGTAATCTTGTCTGGTGTTGTGTATCTGACATGGAAAGCACTTTTCAGATCTCTTGCAAACAGTATCATTAAGAGGCACTAAAAAACATGTAAAAGAACTTAAATATATAATGGCTATACAGTTAACTAAAGGCATCTGACACATGCCATATATACTTTGTTTGGTGTATGTATCGGTTAACGGTGAGAAATACTGTTATTTACTATACTTAAAAACTAAAGAACATCATGTTGATCTTTTCACTTGATCTGCAATGTGGTGGATTGTAATGCCTTATTAATATATAGCTTGTTGTGTATCAGGGTTCTCAAGATCAAACATAGAACCATCAATGTGTATTTTGTGTATTTGTGTTTGTACAAATATGTGGACCAGGAAGGTCCTATTTTTTACAATTTAAGTAATGGTGGCATTTATATCTGCACCCATGTAGAGCAATTCAATAGATCTCCCTGTTTTTGTAATGTTTTGTAATTCAGTACAGATTAGTATCGATCGCTAACTTTTAAGAAGGCTAAGGATACATGTAGTTAATTTTCTGTCAAAAATAAAAATACAGGTAAGAATATTCTGTATGCTTACTTTTATAATTTTTGAAACTTTTATAATTTGCATTATTTTTTCAGTCTGTAATATAAAACAACAAAAGAAAACATCCAAGATTATAAGCTATTGACAAATAACTTTACTGACAGATGTGAACTAGACTGTGTTCAAAGCACTCAGAAAGCCTCAAAAGAGATTAGCAGCTCTTATCAGGTCACTGATGTCATTGGAGAAATGCGTTTAAACTCACGTTGATTTATTGAAAGATTTCCCAATAAGAAAACATTTTCGACTTTAAGCCAAGTGTGTGTGCTGCAAATACCAGACAACATCTACTGTGTACTGAGCTGCGAATACTGCAAGAAATGCATTTACAAAATAAACCAGAGTTTTGTTTGATGGGTGAGATAACAGCCGACTCTCTGTGCGACTCGGACAACCACATGCTGTTCAGTCTGCTGAAAACAGCGATTGTCGAGCACTGTTACACACACAAAATTGACAAGAACGTATAATAAAGGATCTTTGTTCCCCTGAGTGCAAGTGCACAGTATTAATTTTACACTATTACCTTCTTAAAAGTAATTATAAAACTTTAAAGAAAAAGTCTGTGGGAACAGTCAGCTCCTGACTGGTCTAATTTGGAGGAAATGGATAATAGTAGAGCCCTGCCTTGTCACTCCACACTTCTGTGTGAGAGAGATAGTTAACCCCTTCTGTCTGATTGGAGTCTTTTATAATTCCCATTCAGCCACAGAGTGAATGTGTCTGACAACCCTAGTGGATGTTTCCCTCTTAACTTTAGGGTGGTGAGTTTGACTCCCCACTCCACACTCCTAATAGTGAAACACCTTGAGGCACTGTCTGTGATAGGCATAGTCCTCAGTTCAACTGGGTCTTGACCTTGTGAGTTTAACAGATCAAAGGTGAGGTACTAGAGCGTCTGGTTGGTTTGCAGAAGCATTCTAGTGCAATACCCTTATCTCACCAGCAGGGGTCAGCCCGTAATGGCAGTGCAGAACATAGCACTGCCTCTTATACTATGAAGCTCTATCCTTTTGGCCAGTAGACATCAATTCACTTTCGTCGAGATGCAGTGGGTTTTTATAAATGTTATTGTGTTCTTAAAAGTGGAAATATTTTGTTAAATCATATGCAGCATTTAATTAAATATATGCAATTCCAGTGTTTATAGCAAGTTTGTATGGTATATTCCAGGCCTTTCTCAAAATGATGTGTGTTAAGAGTTTAATAACCACAAGTGCAAAAAAAAAATATTAGTTTGACATCTGGATAATAAACATCAGTCAGATACGACTTTCACTAAGTCTTTTGGAACTTGAGACATGAAACTGAAATGCTGTTCAGTGTGCTCAGCTGAATAAACAGCCCTTTTACCTCAGATAGAGCCAAGGTAAACACAGATCACATGTTAAGGCTGTGGTAAAAATGACATTTACAGAATGTAAAGCAACATGTTAGCTAAGGAAGGCGACTCCCCTCTGTCTCCATTAATCAATCACCAATTGGTCGTAAAATAAGTTAAAATCACATACGGTACAGAAAAAAACACAACGAGCCTCTCAGCTATTTGAAACAAACTTAAAAACAAAACACAAAACCACATAGCAAAATGAATTGTGTTTTAATAAGACCCACTAAACACAGCGTATTACCCTACTATAAATCACAACAACCAAGACTGTACTCACGAACTGCTATTAAACATAAAAACAGTTTCTTTAGCTTTAGAATCGTGTCAGATGTGCTGGATGACTTCTATGCACATGGTAGTATGTACAGGAATACTGATTGTTTGATTTCTCGTACATGATTTTGAATGCAAACATTTGTCTTTGTGTGTTATCTGGAACTCTCTTTTAACGTACATATATATATATATATATATATATATATATATATATATATATATATATATATATATATATATATATATATTTTTTTTTTTTTTTTTTTTCTTGTAAAACATTTTTTTTTATTCATGTGCGTTGGTAATTAAAAAGCAATTACTTAAGGAATTTGGAGATATGTCCTATTAAACTCATATCAAATTCACTTGAAGTAAAAATTAGCTCAAGAAACATTCCACCCACGCTTGAAATGGTGACACGTTAAAATAAGTGTTCTTTCATGGTGGAATAATATTGGGTTTGGGGTCCCATATAAATTAATGAGAACTCGATATGGATTAACAATCAATTCAGAAGGAAATCATGCGCTGGGTATTAAGTAATTGCACTTTAATTACAGAAAGTGTTACCATTATTACAGATACACAAGGCCTGCAGTGTGCTCATCAAAAGTACATGATATTCCGTTGATAATTTGTGTGTCAGAATGCCATATATTGTGTATTTTTCTTACAGAGTTAGTGTCCATGAAATCAATCAGAATTGCCGTACCTGGTTACTTAAAGTGGCAACGGGCTTCTTCGCCTGTTGTGTACATGAGGTTATATATGATAAAATGGTGTTTGACGTTCTGTGTCAAACCTATGAGCAGGTATAATAATGATCAGTCATTTAACAGATTGGCCTCTAGATGGTGCTACTCTTGTGTGTCAGTCTTTTTCACAAGACAATAAAAACATTAATTTGCTATGAAATCATATTTGACGTAAATGTAAAATGGTGCCCATTGCAACTCAGTAATGAAGCATGGTGCATTTCTACAGCTCCTAATTTGACTAGTTAAATGACTCCATTACGTGTCTAACAGACAGAGGCAAATCATTTCTGGTCAGTTGATGCTCACTTAACCGTATAATTTTTGCACTGAAAAATAAAGTCCAATATCTACCATATCCTTTGACTTGAATTTTTTAACCCTATAAAAAAAAAAAAAAAAAAAAAAAAAAAAGATATTCCATTTAAAAGCAAGTCCTATGTTTTTGTAGCCTTATCAAAACTAAATTAAATTGGTGGATGCATTTTGCTGGTCTGTTCTACTCAATTAGAGCTAGGTACGTTTTACCAAACAGACCACTTACACACTGCTAACTATATATTATATATATTATATATATGATAGATATATTATATATATTATATATATCTATATATATATTATATGGCTATTTTTCTTAACACTGCAGTGACACCAATGATATTCATTGTATTAACCTTCACAGAGGCAGTGTTAGTTTTAAAAACATCTTTGTGTGTCTATTTGTATATGCAACAAATCTCTAGCTAGGATGTCATGCAAGGCAGCATATCGATCCTACAGTACAATATAACAGAGGCAAGATTCATGTCTAGGTTTGACAACCTCTTCAATTCCATTTTTAACCCCCTACATTTAACCCATTACCTCACTGTATTTGAACCCTACTAGCTATATAGATGTCTTTGTTTGTATATATCTATCTATCATATCTATATATATATATATATATATATATATAGATATATATATTATATATATATATATATATATATATATATATATATATATATATATATATATATATATATATATATATATATATATATATATATATATATATATATATATATATATATATATATATATAAAATAAAAAACATATTTATGAAAGTGCCGACTGTGGTTTTTAGAAAGGATACAAATTTAGCTGACATTTTGGTAGACATAAACGGATCGTGGGCACATTACAGGACATTCAGACCTGTAAGACCACATGTAAGGTATGCAAACATATTTGTAAAGATAAACTTGACATCACAAATACAGAAAAAAAAAATACTCAATCTTAAAAATTCCCTCATGCAAAACTAGCAACCTTGTTCATGGTATATTTTGCCAAAAATGTAATAAAATTAAATATGTACAGGTACAGCATTATACAAACGCATATAGAATCACCTATCAAACACATGAAATACAAACATAAATGAACCGGTGGCTCAGCACTTTACAAAGAACAAGCAGAACATGAATGACCTACAATTTGTAGTTTTAGAAAATATGTAATTAGATTAGTTAGTTAGTGCACAATATAGAAGACTAAAAGAAAATAAATGGATAAACTATCTCAGTACCAGGATGTCTGAAGGGTTAAACAGAAAGGAATAGTAGATCATTAGATCATCAACTACAGTATGTGGTGAATGACATCACAATCATATTAATAGATTTAAATAGAAATAAATGAGTGTAGTTGCCATGACATCCAAAGCCTATAAGTGCTTCCACTGTTTGTTTTCAAACACATTTTCCCTTGATAAAGGTATATGTAAACATACTGAAACGTTGGGAACTTGGCTCTTTTGAGCAAACACACACACACACACACACACACACACACACACACACACACATATACACATTTCACGTCTTATTTTCTACTCTTATTGCTAATATGTCAGAAACTAAAGAGTCACCAAAATAAGCACTTGTGAAATACATTTTGTGCATATAATGCCATTTTATTAAACTAGTGAGTGATTTATATTGTTATAACTGTAACACAATTCCATCAGCTTACATGGTGAAGCTATGGGTTGATAAATGATTTACTAAACCATAAATGGATTGGACATTTTAAACATGCTACACCATGGTAGACTTGACTGGTAAGGTGGCATTTCTGTTTAAACTAAACCATGCTGCCCTGAGGCAGGTTATCTGTTGTTATCATGTGGATAGCTGGATATAGGAAGCTTCTTCTGTCTCTTCCTGCTATGTGTACTAAAATATAACGCTATGCAAGTAGCCACATCTTAGAGGTTAGTATAAATAACTCTGTGAAAACATAACCAATGGTTATAGTTTCAGTGTGTGGAAATATGTCATATTAAAATGATTTAGTGGTATACCTAAGACCGGTTAGCTGGTCTACTGTGTTGAGTTTTTTTCCAAGACCTTGTTACAGGTGTGCGGTGTTGAAACACATAAGCCATGCGATCATAATAGTTTTCTGGGCATTAACTATCTCCTAGCACTATTTACGTACGTTTTTTTTTTCAGTCATAGCTTTATCTAGCCTGTACAATTAAAGTGTTTTTAAAACCCTCATTCTGAACAGTTGTTCTGGGATAGATAAATTGCTCAAAAGTAGGAATAAATACATAAATAAATACATATCTCCACCAGCAGGATTTGAAAGGGTTAACACACATTCCTAATGTCCCTGCATAAACAGATTTGTTGCTGCCTAAAATGGGTCAAAAATTAAAGCATATCATTTTACACATATTGTATGTGTATTACTGAGGCACAGCTGTTTGTGCCCTGCTCTTAAGAGCCATATGATTAAGTTATGGAATATCAGATAAGATTTAGGCCTCTTCACCACTGGGTTCTTTTGCCAGGCATGGCTGTGTTTTACTTGTAAGTTATTAAATAGTGAAATGGCATTATTTTTTAAAATATCTGTAATTATTACCATACATCTGGGGCTTGCGCTGTCTTTTAAATACAAAGGATCTGTTTTGTAAGTTAAAGCTGTTCAGTCGTTAGATGAAGTTACTGTGAGAATATATAATAAAATCAATTTAAATTATTACATTTTCAAAATTGGTCATATATATTATATTATATATATATAATATAATATATATATATATATATATATATATATATATATATATATATATATTCTATTATATAAGATATATATAATTCTATATTCTGCACTCACCTCAGAAACAACTTTGTTGTGAGTCACTAAATGCTCTTTGTTTTGTGTGGCACATTTGAATGGCACTCAAATTAAAATCTAATCGTGTTGCGGTTTTCACTTCTTCTGCTGTGGATAAAAATGAATTTAAATAGCTTTTGTGTCTAATGTTTAATAAAAAACAGATGGTTGCAGAAGTAAGGCTTTTCTGCGATGGCTTAATATTTTAGAGTGGTCTTGCTGTAAGTGTAGATGTAGCCGTTTCCTGCATCTTCTGCACTTTAAGTTTTAATAAACAAATGACAACTACTGGATTCACTGTAAACTAAAAGAAAGGCTGTATGTGGATGTATTGAAATCACTAGACTTCACCTTTTTCAAAATGTTCCCCTTCTCTTGACCATAATATTAAACGTATTCATCTGCATACACAAACACAAACACTAAAGTGGTTTTCCTATATATTTATTTTGCTGCTAGAAATTGACACTGCAAAAACAGAAAATGGAGCTCCTCTCTCTTAGTGCCAGGGTGACAGCCATCAATTCCTATCTTGGCATTTAACCACCTGCTTCAAATGCAAGAATTGGAGATGCAAATAAACTGCATGTTCCCAGACAAATTAAAAAAAACAAAAAAAAACACAGAAGGTAAACACCTTTGAAGTCATAACTTTTACATGTGTCTCATCAGAGACTTGAGCTGCTGTTTTTTCAAAGGCATCACGAGATTGCAAAATAGGTTTATGGATTGTGTATGTAAAAGTTAACGATGGGGAAAAAACAAACCAAAAAAAACCTCTAAACGAGTAGATTACAGAAATTGTTTTTACCTGGCGAAAACAACACCTCAAAATAATATAATACAGTATTCATATTTAATAATATTGGGTATACATTTTAATAGCTGTGATGAACCTGCATTGTGTAATAAACTCAAATGTTATTTAGGGTCATTTTGGTTAATTGAATATTGTTATTGTTTGTATTTAAAGTTTAATAAAAATAACTGATATAAAACAATAATCTTACAAATTCCAGTTAAAAAAAACACTGCTGGGTTATGAATCGGATAACCCCCCTCTAGCCTCTTGACATCACAGACGACAGCTTTTTAATGTGTAAGGGTATTATTTTTCATGAATTGTCTATTTAGGCGTGATCATGTTTCATTCGGCTCTTTAAGTGTCAAAGGTGCACTAGTTAAAAATTAACAAAAGGGTTGTGACTTTTTAAAATGAATGAATATAACTTGCTACTTGGACAGGTATGCCGATAGAAAGGCTATTTTTGGAAACGCTCATTGCGTAAGCGTATTTGATTTAATTTCTGTAAGAGCTGTGATAAAATGACTGACTTTGAGATACAGTTCCGATTTACAGTTCAAACTGCAAGCACTAATTCATTTCAAAATGCCTGCCTTCCCACAGGAAAAATAAGTGGATATCCAATGCATTTGCTTATTTAGTTAGATTACAAAGATTTTCAATATATTATATTGGACTATAATCTTCAAAAATATATCTCTACACAGATCCATAATATTTACTCTTATGTATATTAATGAAAGTATTTAAAATATACCAGAAGAATGCATAAATATACATTTTAGCTATATGTCAGAGATTAGATAGAAATTGAAACATCATAAATTATTTTTCATACTTGAAGCATCTCTAAAACTTGTATTTTACTTATTTTTTTATTTTTTTTTTACTTTGATAAACTCGCTGCATGTTACTTTTTTGGAATTAGCAAGCAGGTTTTGTTTTATCAGGAAAAATCTGTTGAATGCAAAACAGATTCATTAGTATTAAAAGACCCCATCATGTGCCACACCTAACAGTTTACTGATTTGCTTAAATTATAGCCTGACATGATTAAGACATGGCAAAACCTTGAGATGTTTCACGAAATGCCTGTCTCTCTTGATGACAATGGAACACCAGCATATGCAAAAGTTGCTGTGCTGTTATTGTGATTGTTCTCGAGCCTGTCAACAAACGAAGACGGTTCCTTGACAGGGTGTTATCTAATTGTGTTTTTAAAAGCGATGACACCCGTCTTCCGATATGTCTCATAATGCAATTAAGCGTCCTAAAAAACAGGACAAAAAAGACTGCTTGCGGTGAGACTGCACTGAAAACAAGAAGATCACAAGGACACCATGAAAACCGAAGTTGCGTCTGTAGAATGACAGGAAAAATAGGAATCCAGGGAGTTAAACACTGATTTGTTAGAGTATTAGATTTCATTGGATTGAGAAAATGGCTCATCTTAACTGTGCAAGACTAATGCAGAGAAAAGTTTAGAAAAACAAAAGTATGCGACTTCTGTGGAGGCTTATTGGTATATCAAGCAACAGCATTTGACTGGCATTCCAGGAACAAAACTAATCAGCAACAAAATATACCCCATCTGATGAACATCATGGCTAAAGTACAGTATCACTGTTTGCCAAATCCTTAACCGTAGGAAACACAATTCTAAATATCAAAGATGCATATTAGTTCCTTTCATATTAATAAGATGGATGAATTGTTCTTGTGGTCTGGGAGAGCTAGTACTGGTCACAGCTGAATAGTTAAATACTTTATAGAAGGAACAGTTCAACAAATAAAATAAAAAATACAGCGTAGGCTTAGCAATCATCTTTAAAATTCTTTAAACAATTACAGGACAGATGATGCGACCATCTTGAGATCGTTTGTCATCTGTCAGCAGCCGTGACCTTGCTGCAAACAGAAACGAGCTGATATAATCTTTCTGGTAAAAGAAATGCTGTTGTTTGTAATAAAGAGACATTTTGCCTTCCATTTGCACAGCCAGTTAGAGCACACAAACATGAAAATCCATTATAAAATGGTACTTAAAAGTGTGACCAATCCTTATTCAGTCAATTAGAGGAAAAGTCTAACTCTGATGTTTGTCTTTTTGTGTCTCTGGCATACAGATCAGCAAGGATTTGATGATTGTGGTGCCTTTGTTCCATTTTAAACTGCTGGCTTGAAGTGTGTTGACATCATGAGTCATGAGTCAGACAAAAACAGGGTGACAAGGGTGATAAAAACGCAAGTTAATAACAGTGTTTTCTTCCAGTATGTGCAGGGATGAGGTTTCACATTAAAAAAAGATTTATCTTAAAGTATGGTGCTAATCCATAGCTTAATCCTTCAACCCTTTTTCCTGCTGAGGCTAATAAAAACTATGAGCCATAAAGTTCTTATAATTTCTGGAAACGGGTGCATGCTGGGATTTATTTACAAGAATTTTTATCCAATGAATCATATACAAATTGTATCCTCCACAAACAAGATTTTTTTGTTTTGTTTTTAGAAAAGATCATTAAACTGCTAAACTAGTTTTCTATTCCAAATTTAATAAAATAAAATAAAAGTACTATCCCACGACAAGTGGAAGATCAATTAAGAGTTTATTTTTTTCTTAAAAAGAGGATAACGAAAGCTTTTTTTGTTATTTCCTGCAAAGCTTGTATGCTTACAGAATGTGTGTACATATAGTGGATGAAGTGGATGGGATCAAGATACCGTTATTAAATTAGTATGGACAAAAGCTTCACTGTTAGAGACAGCGAGGGCTCAGCAGTTACTGTACCTTTCAAAACTAATATGTAACCATATCTGTTTTAAAAGTCTGATTCATATTACTCCGAATGCATGAGAAAGTTGTTCCTATCCCCACCACAGGAAACTTGAGTCTGATTTTAATGAGCTTCAGTTGGAATGTGGCCTTTGAAAAGTATTACATTTGAAAAGATGGAACATTAAATTTTGTAATGATGTAAAACATCTTCAATTTTTGACAGGACAATGGTGCTTATTGTGCTTTATGGGACCAGTGGTGATTCAAAGGTCATTTTACATATGACTCCACAGACAAGGGCAGCACTGAATGAAAATTAGGTTATATGTGATCAACTAAGTTATTAATCAGATTAAACTGGATTCTCTCTGCTTCCTATATAAGCAGACTCAGGGAAAGGGAGAATACAAATGAGCAAAAACAATAGACCATACTGTTTACTTATCCTTAAATGGGAAGCATTGTTTTAATACTGAAATCATCCAAATCCATCTGTGGTACTAGTTTCTCATACCACTGTATATATCCTGCAGAGAGCAGCCATCCATTCTGCACAGATCAGATTGCTGAATACAGATAGCTCTCTAATCCTGCTTAAAATTACAGAAATTAGAGCAACAACTATTTTTTTGCCCTTATTTTTCAAATAAACAATGCACTATTCTTAAGCCACGTTCTGTAAGATTAAAATGGTGCAATCTGCAAGCTTGTGTTATTATTATGATCATTAAAGAAGATTTAAGTACATTTTTAACAGCTAATGGAATTATATTTTTTGCTTATTTCAGCAGCGCTTTTAAACCTGGGAAGGTTGTGTGGAACCACGTGATTTCTGTATATGATTCTTATTAATAATGCTGAGAATCACCATCATCATCATTAACTTCTGGCTGTTACTTTACAGGTCAGGCAAAAGTTTCAGGACAGTTTATCAGTTAAAATTAGGAATCACAAAGTGAAAGTAGAAAATACATAGTTTAATAAGGCTTTCATTACTGCAACTGTCAGTATGTATATTAATATTCATGTTAAAACGAATTTTGAATAAACATATTGTTTTAATGGCGCCTTGTTCGTATATTTTTCACGTTCTTTCTTTCTTGCGTGTGTGTATGTGAATGCCTGTAGGAATTGTTATTTTATCATGACAGCCCCATCGAGACTCACATCTCATTTTCAAGGGTGTTTTGGGAGGGTCAGCAGCTGCAGCACTAACAGAAAAGTCACAATTTACTCACTGCAGAAGACATATGGAAAAATGATTAAACAATAACAAAGGTAGTGTCAAAGATCTAATTTAGTCACGCGGAGATACCTGGTTGGGAGGCCAGTCTGTTGTACTCACACATCTAGCTGTTTAACCTAAAACTGCAGATGCTTTTATTGAAACATTCTGGGGCCTAGTCTTGATCTGAACCATGGCGGATCTAAATACCACCGTCACTACAATCATTAAAAGAAGGGGACTGTGAAAACCAGCATCACTGCAGCAATCTATATTTACTAATGATTTTTATTACACAGGAGTTGCTGTTATTTACTTCATGGTAATATTGGAATAAAATAAGATAATAATGGTTGGAATCAACCAAGACAAAGTCTTCTGTGCTTTTCCTTTAGGTAATGTGGGTTTCCTATCGGCCCTCGGTTGATGGCTGAAGTGTCAGCCTATTTGTGGTGCATCAGCACACACACAACAGCGGTGATGAATGCTCTAGGGTTCGACTAAAACACAGCCATCCTGTAATGTACTCTATAATCTTTTATAGCCAAATTTTTACACCACTATGTTATTTTATTCAACACACGGGAATGTGAGCTACTAACTCCACACTCCAAGCAAGGTGACATTATCATGTCATGGCAACACTCTAGGAAGACAAAGTGCCCAGAGAAGGATTCTATAATTCCGATGCTTGCTCCAGAAAATGATCAAAAAATAAGTTATTCTGAGAGAGCCCACAGATGCTGAGCAAAGCAACAAGTATTTTGTTCAGTTGACAACAGCTATTACAATTAATTGCTCTTTGTGACTAGTATTTGCACTGAGTGACAAGGTGTTATTTCACCTTGCTAAAAGTTAAAACGGTAATACCCACATGTGAAATAGCACCTTGGGTTCACTATCACTCATTACAATGCACAAATGCATATCGCTAAAGCTGTCATCTCAGCTGCCAATATTCTGAATTTCAAAATGACTCTTCTTGAATATTTTAATAATGGTTTAGGGTGACAGGGTGCATGCAGTGGTGAGTACCGCCGTTGCTAGCAAGTATCAAGCTGAAATCAGGTTACGTTGCGGAAACTTTTTTTTTTTTTTTAGGTGCTTGTGAAGTACACACGAAAGATGACGGACAATGTAATTGGCATTTGTATAAAATTGTGTCAACCATCGGTTAATTTGAGAGAAACTCATTCCACTTATTACCTGAACCCAGCCCCGATGTGAATAACCCACTAAAACCCCAAAGAAACATGTTCAGCCCCTTATAACCAAACATCCCGATAAGATTAGAGGGTCGTCATAATCAAGTAACAATCACACAGTACGTGAAAGGTTAAAAATTACTGTCTACAATCAAGAGTTTATCAGATTATGGCCAAATGCCATCCGAAATGTCTACATGATAAAAGTTTAGGGAAGACTGCTGCAAGATGAAGGCAGTGATTGTTTTCACCACGTGTGACAGACAGGCGGACAGAGAGAGAAAATCAGCACAAAAAATCTTTTTTTTTTATTTATTAAATGTATCTGTTTCTTCAGCAGAAAAAAAAAGAGTTCAGGACACAAGGTTGCTTGTTAGCAGATGACTAGGCTGAGTCACTGCTGCTAACTCCCTCCACCATTTCCCTTTTTGTTTTAAAAGCACCCTGTGGTTTTAGTAATCATGATTATTTACTGTATGTAACTTATAATATTAAAAGTAAAAATAAATAAATAATGCAGCGGCTTCTTTGTACTTGAGAGCTGCCGGGTTTTATCAGGGAAAAGTGAAAAAAAGCAAGAAAAAAAAATAATGCAGTTTGTAATCCGTACATCTGCAAGTCCCCTCCAACTGGTGAGGGCACCATGTGTTTTTAATTATCATAATAGCCTCAAAGAACCTGTTCGGAGGGAAACACATATGATCCTTTTATTGCTGTGGTCTGTAATTTAAACAGTTTTAACAGAAAAGGTTTGGCTATGAGAGAAGTATAAAAGCCCTGCTATTGACCTCTGAAAGCCCAGGTTCATATCCCACACAGGGAGGCGGGACCTAAATCTTTGTTTCTTGACAGAGGTAATTGGTCACTAGTGACATGCACACTACTAGAACTAAGCAGACAATCCCACATCTCCCACGAGCACTGCCCAGCAATGCTGTCAAGGAGTTTTGTACAGGCTAAAAATACAAGGCAATATTTAAATATATTTACTTTTTACATAGTTTATGTCAGTGACCGGCCAGTCCCTGTTAACTATAACAGGAGTCTTTATATTATCACATAATTGGAAAAAAACTGTAGTGTAGTTAAAGCCTTATTGAGAGAGTCACCTTTTGATTTTTACCGAAATAATGATAATGTTTTAATCCCAATAATAGAAATATCTGGGCACCAGACAATAGACATGTTTTTGTTTTTCACCACTCACTTCTTGGATTGTTAACAAGACCAGTTGTTTGTTTATTGCTAAATAGTAAAAGCTATTGTAATTCTATTGATTTAAGTCTCCAGTTCAATAACAGCTAACTCATAGTTGCTGAAAACAGCAATCCGTTGAAAACTAATACCACAGTGTTTGAATGTTTTGGCTCTGTAGTAAAATCTGGATTACTCCAACCTTTCGAATATCAATTCAATATTCTTAGAAGTCACACTTGCAAAATGTGGAGAGCCATTTTCAAAGCACCTCTGCCCGTTCTGCTGGGTCAATGTCCCTTGCAGCTGTTCACTTACTGTCCTGTTAAATTCTCAAAGCTATTTACTCCTAGCAAATTTTGTTTTCTAAATTAAAAAAATATATATATTACAATTCTGAAATGAAGATGAAACAACTTAAGACTGCTTGCAAGCACCTTAATTGAACGTCTGAGTTTATTTCTGATTTGGTAATTTTATGTTATGCTTCCTAGCCCTTTACAATAAAACAGTTCCTTTTTTAATCTGAATAATTATTATAATAATTTCCATGACTCTTCTTATCATTGCAGGCAGGCTTTTTGTATAGGATCTCATTTGGCTCCCCCTGCATAAATGACCTCTCTACACCTAGGCATGAAAATGCTATGCTTTAAAATGCTTCCACGCCACCAAAGATGCTCCCTTTTTCAAGTCAATGTGAGATTGTTTGAAATGTTAATAATTAATGTACTATTTGCATACAAATCTAATGCCAAGTGTATTTATAAACCCCATCCTTTTTATCCATTGAGACCACATTGCTTGATAATATGCCAATTTTTATATGTGATAGAATATACCAAAAAAAACCCAACATATTTATTGTTTTTTTTTTTTTTTTTTTAAGTTCTTTGAGATAGTAAAAAAAAAATACAAAAACACATTCAATACTTCTCTCAAGTCTTTCAGCACAATTATAATGTTCCACCTCAAACTGAATTGGAACCAAAGGGGAAAGGATTTTAGCCTCAAGATTATGATAACTGCACTTTCCTCACATTATATGTATCTAAAACTTCAGGTTGCTGCCTCAGTGGGAGGTGTTTCGAGCTCCATGTTAAAACCATATTCCTTTTTATATTGGCCTATCTACAGACTGCAGAGGTGTGAAATCACTTTTTTTTTCCAGTTGTACATATGGGAGAAAACACAATTAAAAAGTACACATTCAGTGCTTACTGTAAATGCACTTTTTAAATATGATTTTAAACAGTATATGGGCAGGGGTTAAGGGGTTAGGAAGCGTTTTTTTTTTTTTGGTATGTTACAGGAAATGGCCCTCACCAGAGTATTAAAAATACATCAGGTTCCACTACACTATCCACATCTACCATATTCCAAAAGGTCAACAGCAGAAATCATTTCTAATATAAACCATTTTGACGATATAAGTAAACAAGCTTACTGCTATTAGTGCTATACTCTGTGTTTTTTTTTTTTAATATATGTTTTGGAGCTGTGACCAAAATTATGCTAAAGTAAACTGGTTCCTAACAATTTACGAGCACTTTACAACACACATAGCTTACTGAAGTGCTTTTTTGTGTTTGCTTTACATTCCATTGCTTGTTGTTTAATTTGTGGCACACAAGCAGACACAGAAGTCTAAAGATGGATTTTCATGCAGAGGCACAGTATTGCTAGAATTTTGTTAGTTGTAGGTGAGAGTTACAATGTGTAATGTTTACCATGGTAAATTTGCAAACACAGTTCTGTCGTTTACCATTCTTTTCCCCTTGCATCTACTGTGCTACATAGTTTTCTATTCTTCACTGTCAAATACTTTGTTTATCGTAGGCTTACCATGTTTCTAAAACACACACACACACACATTAATTTACACACATTTTTTTAAGACCCCCACCCCCCGGGGTTATTTATAGACCCACTTATTAATATCAGTACATACAATAACAAAATAAAATGTAAAAACAGGTTTACATAGTGTAGGTTTAAGTTCTGGCACTGTGAGATCATTAAAATAGACCTAATGAAGTCCTACTGTATTTAACACAATGCTATGTATGCATTTTCAAGGTATATCTGTACTATGTACACTGAATAGATATGGTAACTGATGTATTCATTAGTTGGAAGAAATTCTGAACCCAGACTTTTCAACTTTCCAATCAAAGCACAACACTCACTGCACTGTATAATGTCTGTTAACGCAGGAGAAACCCTGTTATACTGTGTAGATTACATGCTTATATGTTTCCATATCAGAAATCTCTTGGTCTATAAAAGGTATGACATTTTTAGAACCACATCTTCAGGCAAGAATGGTGCCTAACATTCAAGTACGTATTGTGACACCTATTCCTGAAGCTAAAATGGCCCTCAGCGTGTGCAGCTACATGAGTTTAGTATATTATTTATTATTCTGTTACACAGCTCATGATGAAATCGCTCCTGTAGTCATTTCTGACTTGGTCATAAATAATAAACAGCTAAAAAAAAGTTAGCTCTCCTGGATCATTTCTTTTTTTTTTTTATAACCCTGTTGGTTACATTTAAGTGTTAAGTAGTTTGAAAACAGAAAGTTCAGGGTTTGTTACCTTGAGTTTGATCAATTCAGTCATTGCTTGTTGATGCATAATTAACTTGCTACAGTACATAATACTAATCATTGGTACTGGTGTTGGACCTTATAAGGGCATCTCACAGGATAACCAACTGCAATGCGTATAGCACAGCTTGCGAGGAACACTGCACGAGGTATATACTGTAACATTCCTTACTGGGTTACAGTATAACCCACATGCTCATAACTGATCTGATTTTAGACTATAGCTGCTAATATAGTATATATTCTCTTAAATGTATAGGTCAAATACAAAAAACACTGTTCCTCACTTACCTTGTACAATCTTCTTTGGTTCCTAGTACTGTACTACATGTGCTTATACCACTTTTGTGAAAATCTTGTTTGTTTTGTTTGTTATCGCCAAATTCACGAAAAACAATAAAAAACGATGGTTTTCAAGTAGCTTTCAAACCCTTAAAAGAATAACGAAAGATGACAGTTCATTCATCACAGGGTCATACATCTTCCGACATTATAGGGTAATAGGCTTTTGGGACTGTGCGTTTTATGAAACCTAAGATGGATAAATATGGTGCTTTCGTAAGCATGGGAGCAGAGATCCTGTTCAGGAGACACCATTAGTCTCATCCATCCAGGGAAACTGCTACTGCAGTAATATAAACTAATAAAGATTAATCTGTTTCTTCTTACATGTGAAAAGCTTCTAAACTTGCTTAAAATAAGGATGAAATAACTTTCAGCACATCTGCTGCTGTAAATGTTGGGCACAACAATCTAAAACATGCCATAGTACTTACCAGGCAAGTCTGGTCTCTTGATGCCACCGGTGGTGTTTGAGCTGTTTCCAAGACCATTGAATGCCGCAAGGTTCTCAGTGCTGTAGGCCCTCAAGACAGACAGCATGTTCATCTGCTGCTCAAGATGGGCCTGTTCTGGTTTCATCACCCCTGGAGGAACTCCTTGAGATGAAAGAAGATTCAAGCTCTGCCACTGTTTCTCAAGTGGCATGGAGGACATAAGCCCCAGTGAGTCCTTTGCAGCAGACTCAGTTTGCATCTGGTCCCTGCTTTCATCCTCATCATCATCGTCATCATCATCATCATCATAATCATCATCATCATCTTCGTCTTCATCATCACTGTCCTGTTTCTCAGTGGCTGGATCATTGTTTCTGTGATCTGCAGCTGTGGCTTCATCTTCATCATCACTGTCCTGTTTCTCATTGGCTGACTCATTGTTGCTGTGATCTGCAGCTCCGGCTTCATCTTCAGACTGATCTTGCTCCTCTGAAGTCTCCATCTCATCACAAGAGACTTTATCAGAAAGTTCGTCAAGGACACACCTATTAGTCAGGCTTGTGGGCTTAAGATTCGAGCTGTCGCTGGTTTGAATAATCTTTTCAGCTTCATGACTGGATCCCTGTGATACAGCTCCGCTAGAAGTTGCGTAATCACTAAACTGTTTGAAGAAATTGTTTTGAAGGCTGCTTACATTAGTGTCCATGTGGTTTAGCCAGGTTGAAGTCTTCTGTTCTCGCAATGATTCTTTGCCTTTCTGTTGCTGGTTCATCTTATTTACATGGGTGGCTTGTTTGGAGACTATAGCCTCTTTGTCAGATTGTATAGCACTGATTGCTAAACTAGCTTTGTTGGTTGAATAAGACTCCCTTATTTGATCCTTGCTCATTCCTGCAATGTCCAAGATGCTTTCTTTGCGCTTGGTTTTCCCCAGATGGTTAGCCTGCAGATGGAGAGCCATCAGCTCCATGGATGAAGTTGTGAATGAACAGAAAAGGCAGCCGTGCCAGGCGATGTTGTCTTGGATTGTAACAGAAGAGCCAGGCAGAGAGGCAGAATCTGGCCTGACGGACAGATCGAGTGGTTCGTACTGAGATTTCTCGGGTTTGCATTCGGAAGGCTTGGCACCTGTTTTCTCCTCGCTGTGTTCGGTTGTCTTGGCTTTCATATCTGGGCTTTCGCTAAAAGGCTTGTCTTTCATTCCCTTGTCTTTCTTCAATGAGCTCAGAACCACATTGTCCATGAAGGCCTGCAGGGAGCCTTGGAAGTTGACACCATTGCCCACCATGCTCTGGTAAGCTCTCCCCAGGTCGGAAAAACTGGGCACTCCTTCCCCAGAAACCTCGGAGCCCTTGAGATTTTCTGACGCCGGGTCAGAAGCCATGTTAGTGCATTGCATGCGCTGTTCTCTCGAGGAAAGCATCCCCGATGACCAATGATGACGAAGCATGTGGCCGCCTCTGAAGTCCATGCTGGGCACTCCTTTGAAGACGCCTCTCAGGATGTCAGGTCTGATGAACACAGAGCTCTTTCCGGCTCCGTGGTCCTCCTTGTGCTCTTGGGGATGTCCGGAGAGAGGCCCCCCACCATTCTGCCGCTCCCTGTGATGGCGCTCCAGGTGGTACTTGAGAGAGGCTGACTGAGTGCCGGCGTAGTCACAGTGCGGGCACTTGTACGGTTTCTCACCTGTGAAAATAAAGATACAACAATTTCAGTCTAACTGGACAGTGGTAGTCACAGGTAATGGATCATCAAGCTTATTTAAACAAAAGCAAAAACTTCAGAACTTCATTAAAGGATGTTTGCTAAGTATTATGTGTGTGTTTGTGTGTGTGTGTGTGTGTGTGTGTGTGTGTAAATATATATATATATATATATATATATATATATATATATATATATATATATATATATATATATACACACACACACACACACAATTTGTTTAGATTATACATATGGAAACCATTTTTAACCTAAGAAAATGTGCGGTGTTACGCAAGACTGAATTGAATGATTTAAGTCTTGCTCTGCAGTAAATCATGGATATAATTAGCAAATGGCATACTGCTCAAGTAATTTATCATTATTTGGAGGGCACCATTCCAGCAACGATTCAAAGATCTGCAGACCTACTGCATTGTTCCTAAATAAACGTCTACAAATACAAATTCAATAAAATATTAATACTGGGTTGCTAGTTTGGAAGAATGCATTTCAGCTAATATTTAAAATAAACCAAGACAGAATTTAACACAGCAAATGCAATACAGTCTGAGGGAATGGACTAAGTTGATTTATTAATAAAATAAATCTCTGGTGCTGGACAGTGTTTTTTATTTATTTATTTATTTATTTGTTACAATAAAATAAAACTTAATCTGCTTTGCTTCTGCTAATAAGCCCAAGTTCAAAATGAGCATTTGCAGTACCGGTAGTACAATGATATTCTTTCTAGACACAAAGACCCCAACAGATTACAATATGCAGGCTATGCCATGTCAATGAAGCATGAATATTAATCAATATCTGGGCACACTTGTGAGTCTGGGGTCTCGACAGCATCTATCTTTTGGGTCCAGTAGGACATTTGTTTTATCTTATGCGGGGGTCATTTCTGACATCTGGGAGTTTACAGTATCCTGTTTTGCAACATTACACACAATTTACTGCTAAAGGTCAAAATGAACCCGCTACTACCTTTACCCTGGAATTCTAATGAACAACACATTCCCTGTACATTGATTGAATCAGAGGGACAAGAAACAGTAGTGCATATCAGAAACTTAATTTGAAGCCAAATTACAAATCACTGTTGTGTCTTAATTAGAGAAATATGGCTTTTCCTTTAAAGAAAACGTTTAAATTCTGTTTTTTTGTAAAGCATTGTTACTACATTTGGCCACTATGTGGTGCTAAGTGCTAAGTTTCTCATTAGAAACAAAGGTTATGAATAAGACCTTAAAGGGCAAGTGATTTTGGCCATTACAGCCTTATTAGTGCTCTTTTACCATGGTGTGTATTCAAAACTCCTACAAATAAAATGAATAACGTCGACTCGCATTGCTACCTTGTGTGCAGGTTGCTTTTAATGCACATTATCCTCTGTTTGATTTGATACTTTTTCATAGTAAAATACCATTTCTAATTAGACTGCAGCATACCGCAGTGCTGTCATTAAAACAGCTAATAGAAATGACTCACTTTATTTTGAATTTCCATACGGTTTATAACTGATCCTTAAATGGCAGTCTGTAAGTTAGTTACTGTATTAGGACAGGCAGTTTAACTGAAGAGGGTGATGTGTTTCTGTATTGGCAGCAGCACTTAACATACTGACATTGTTTTTTACAGTATACACATTTTTGTAATTGCTGGTATTTATTAGTTGTTTTTTTTTTTTCCAAAATACCTTGAGAAGTGTGTAATAAGGGGTGACATAAACATGTTGTACTAATTCGTCAGCAGACCTGTTTCAGGGAATTTATATAAACAGTACCCTCATTTTCCCAAAGTATATATGTACACTGTAAAAACTGTAGACTTTTTTTTACACAGCTGCTTATTGCTAAACACTGCCTTGTCCAGAAGGGGACAATCTGTGTCTCTAATTGCTGTCACTGAAGCCTAGATTCATTATGTGACTTTCCCATTAAAATGTGAGCATTAATTTGTATAATGAAATATCACCCACTGCAGTGTTCATTAGCTGTGCCCCACTGTATACTGCACATTGTTAGCTACCTAGAAACTGTAGTTAATTTCACTAATGGATATTTTCCCACTCAGTGTTCAGGAGGAAATTAATACTGTAACATTAGCTCTTTAACTTTTAGAGAATTTAAATTCAGTTAATTCCATTCAACAAAATTTTAGGAAGTCGTTAATCAAATATCTTATTTTATGACCATATTTAGTAAGCAAAGCAGAGTTCGGAAAAGACTGAAGGTTCTTTTTTTAATGGCTGTCATACTCCTGGTTTAGTTTAATTTGTTTTAACTTCAGACAGATTAAAATATATGAGGAATGCAGCACAATAATAAAACTGATTTCAACATGTGAAGGATTTGTTTCCTAAGTAAAACTGTATGTTTTTAAAAAGTTGCTACGTACATGAAGAGGCATACACACTGTAAACTTAACTAAAAAAAATAGTTTGAATGTTTATTCTACCAAGTTGAAACATTAGACTGCTAGTTTGTGTTAGTGCTAGGTACTAGGACAGTATGGGTTGTGATTTTAATGGTTTCCCTAAATGTACTGTTTTAATTAATACTCAAACACAGAAACCATGTCCAGAATTGTTCTTTTTTTTTACTCTGGCCAGTCGTTCTGTTTTTTTCAGCAAGTCATACTACATTATCAATACAATAATTAAACAAATTAATAAGTAAATAAATCTTAAGCCATAATAAATGTGTAGCCTCGTAGTGGCTAACATGTCCACTGTATGTCAAGTAGTGGCAAGAACATTTCAAGAGAAGAGGAAGCTTGTGACCTTGCCAATGTTAAGTACATTTAAATAATTTTCTGGGGTCGGGAGAGCAGGGAAGAAACAAAATTAGGCATGCCTATACTGCAGTTTTGTAAAGTAAAATTTTGCTGGACACTAGCTACCCAGGATAGGAAGTATATTTCTGAGAAATTAAGGTTTCAGTGATGAGAATGAGAAGTGGCTATGAATTCCGCTGCTGTCCAGTTCCTAACTGTTTCTACAACCGCATCCCAGCGTCTCTTGAAGGATCCCAATGAATCAACAACATGACTTGGCAACCCATTCTATACAGCCACCATATCTGTGTGTAAACAGTAGCCTCCTGCTTTCTCTCCTGAATCTGTCTCTACTCAACTTCCAAATAGGTCTCCGTGACCATGTCTTCACAAGAGTGAGCAGGTTCTGATCCCCCAGCTTATGCTCATAACTCACTCCATTTACTATTGGGAATATTCTAGTTGGTCTCTCTCCAAAGCTGCAAATGTTCATTTTGTAAAGTGGAGACCAAAACTGAGTGGTTTTGCGTGGTCTCACCAGGTCAAAAAACTTTTTTTTTTTTCAACACGTAGACCTTAAGTAAACCTTAAGCTGTCAAACTGTATCTGCTTTCCCTTTCATTCCTCAACAGTCCATCTAACCTAGCTTCACCACTGCAGCTACCCATTAGTCTGACTGTGGGGGGTGTCCTGAACTACTGAAGTCCATATTCCTCACCTGTGTGAATCCTCAGATGGACCTTCAGGTGGTGTGATGTTCGGAAGGATTTTCCACAATAGGGACAGTCCTTCATAGCTGATCCCAGGCCTCTGTCTCTCACTAGAGACGACTGCTGGACTCCCATTGGCTTCCCCACTTCTTCCCCGGCATCTACAACACAGACAGGGTCTCACGTCACTTCAGCACTTGTCAGAAACTGTTTTCGCTAAATCTGCTAACGCTACACAAAGTCAAACACATCAATAGCACACCTATTTTTTCCATTTCAACCTGACAGAACGCTGACAGTTCATAAGCTTTCAGTTTTTTTTTTTTTTTTTTGTGTTTTATCCTAGCTATCATCATCTTCTGGTAGCATGTGGTGGAATGCGTTGAAACGAACAATACCAGAAAAGAAATGGCTATGTCAGCAGCAACGGGTCTTATTTGTTGTAGTCTCTGACTTTGATATGAAACATTTCTGAAGCTCAAACTACAAAGTACAAAGTCAGAACGCTGGGCCCAGACTCATATGAACTATTTCTAAATTGGGCGGGTGTGTTTCAGCAACTGCAGAATTACATTTGGAGTTTTTAATGTTCGATGTTAATGGCAGTTGTGAAAGTTATGAAAGCTCTTGTGAATACTAAGAACTTCAATCAGGCTACTGTAATATACCTTTGAGAGAAATCTTATGATAGAACACTTGTTTTAAATAAAAACCCATATCAAAACACCTACAGGCATGATGAATAAATCATTCTGTATTTCCTCAAATGCCTTTATGTACACGGAGGCAGCTACACAAAGGTGATATTGCAAGGTCACTTAAACCTAAACCCACTGTTACAAAAAAAAAACAACAAAAAAAAACCATTTAATTGTAATAAAATGTTTTATGTTGCTGTTGCTTCTGGCTATTGTCTTTTTTCATGCGGCTTTTCAGCTTTTCATCAAGCCTGAGGAAGTAAGCAAACTACTAACTAGCAAACAAATTAAAACTTCTACAAAAAGTGAGTGGTCTTACACATAATGGAAACACCACAGGATATATCTAAGGTACAAAGCTGCTGTGTAGTCTCAGAAATGGAGAACGACATTGGTCTTGTCTAAGACAGTCACTGTTCTTTCTGTCTGGGATCTCTCCTAGTCACAACTGGAATGACCAGAGTCCTGCAACTACCTTTCAGGGAGATCAAAAACATCCTGTTTTCAGTTAGTGAAACGTAAAGCTGGCACATTACAAACCATGAATCTAAACAAACGTGTTTCCATTTATCACTGGAATAAGCCTGTATTAATGTTTCAGCTAATGTACAATACTGTAGTTGAACTTGCTTTTTGCCAACTTGCTGCACCAAGAATGACATCTTAAATGTCTCTAATTACACAATCAAAGGATGTAAGTGGAAATGTAACCATTTCTATTGGAAATGTACAGTTGCTGGCAATATTACACGACAAACATTTGATTATTTTTACACCACATGATATGGAGAGAGGTACGTGCATGGAAACTCATTAAAAAAAAATTGGTTTTTTGGCCAGTTTCAAAATTGAATCTGTGCAACGGTTTAGCATGCCTATCAGTGTGATTAAAACCTTTTGCTTATTTTTTATTCTTCATTGAAAATCTACGGTGATTGAAGCAGAATTTGATGAACAATATGCTATCATCGCCATTGTACTGTTCTTTTAGATGTATTTATAGTCTTAGAAGCTTGTGTGACCAGACTTTGTATCTGGACACAACAACCAAAAAAAAACACCTCCCAATATCTTTTCATTTAGTCGCTGGCAGGAATAAAGTCCCTGGTGAACAGTGGCCCGTGTCTCTGTCTTTAATCAGCTGACTGATCCAGGCTTTTAATATGGCTGTTCCAATTATTGTAAAAGTCATCTAGTACCTTATAACCACAAATATTGACAGTTTATTGCACAACACATTTATGACATTTGAAGGTCACATCATACATTATACATAGACTTTTAGGGAAGTGTCTGCAACGGGGAGATAATGATAACCTCACTACCTATAACTATTTTTGAGATATTGATTTTATATTTTATAAAATAAAATAAAAAAATGAAGGGTAAAGTATTTAAATCATGTGGAGCTTAATCTTTTTGATATAATGTTACAAAAAAAAGAAAGAAAAGGGAGAAGAAATGATTTGATGAATGGATATCATCCTAAATGTTACAAATACTGCAAGCCACACTACCATGTTATCATTAATATTTAACAACACTGAATAGCAGAAAATTGCTATTGTATTTGTATTTTGTCTATAACCTTACCCACTCTCTTTCTATAGGAAAACCTTTGATTAGAAAGAACAATCTAATAGATTTAATAATGTTATTTCTAACAGTCGCTACAGACATGACTGTGTTGAATAGCATTTATAGATAGGCCAAATAATAGTGAAGGACTGTGCACATAACAGTTCTGTTTTATTATGAAGGTAGAACATTTTCTTGTTTTTAATAAATTATATAACTGTAAGCCCCTATTTTACATTCTTACCCAAATGTAATGTAACATTGCAGAACAAAGAATGAAGATCAAATTCTACTAAAGTCATACAAGCCATCTGGGAAACAGATAAACATCAGTCACCCTGGCTGTCTAGCGTATTGCAACCGTGCCACTGAGAGTAAGCAGCAGAGTGACACAATCAAAACCTTCATTCTCCTTCTGATATTAAAGACTCCTCTAGTCCATATTGTAGAACAGGGGAGCAATTGAAATACCTGCCTATTCTGTTTATGGACACTAATATAGGCTTTTTTTTTTTTTTTTAAATGTCTCCCTATCCACCACCCCAAAGACAGATAGAACAGAACTGGCATTGAAGAAGCAATTAAGCAGCTCTCCATCAAGCCACACCCTGCTTCCATTAATTGCTGGAATAAAGAAAGCTTGCCTAATGGTGCCCTTGCCATCACACTTCCAAGCTAAATTGTTGTGTGGTTTTGATACTGTGATATTACACACACACACACACACACACATTTGTGTTTTACTACACACTACTTTCCATTATTACAGTCATGTGGCCTGCGATCCACTGACCTCTCTCTGTGCACACACAAAGAATATGCGAAAGAAAGCTTTAAAAAAATGTAAAATGTGATGACATCATTTCAAAGGCATTAGCTTTTAAAAATGCACCCTAGGGGGATTTATTTCCTTACTCCAGAGCAACATAACACCATCCGGCTGATGCGCTGTTCTCTTTTTTATTTGGACTGCTGCCATCTTTGTGAACGCCTGGTTCATGCAAGTTAATCAATTTGAGGTTTAGTTACACTGCTGAGACTTGCATTCTATAGACTGCTAGATAGTAATTCGAACTTGCAGAATTTATTAACCAAACACCAATTATCATTAAACAGCACTGCATTATCCAGCTTTTACTACCTGACAAGAACTACTTAATGAAATTTTAGATTAAAGTTATTTAGTGGTTGATTTATTGTACAAAACCCTAATGTGCTAGTAGAAGCACTTTTATTTTATTTTTTTTGAATGGTGTACACAAGGGACCTCTAACCCTCACTGGTATCACAGCAACCTATACGGCTCAAATTTTTTAAATGAGCATCACGCATTACATAGTACTTGGACAGGGGTTTGTTTTGACCTGTGTGGCAAAAAACTGTTTACCGCACAATGTTTGCAAGATGAAACAGCCACAGAATGTGTTACATATAAGACTTCTGAGTAAACAGGAGCACCAGATGTTCTTTGATGTTAATAATGGCATTTATTATTAATATTAATTAGACTGCATTCAGCAATACATTTGGGCCGTTTCCAAGTCAATTAAGCAAAATGGCATTCGGGAGATGTTGAGAACGACATTTTAAGGCAGGTGTTCCACAGTCCCTAATTTTTGCAGCTTCGGAAAAACAACCATTTTAAGCTGATTTTTTTCCTTTGTGTGTAGCAAAGCTATGTTTTCCTGCTTCAAACCTTATTACAATCTTTTCTGCAGAAAAACATAAACATCAGACCCTAGTAATGTTTTAAATGTATTTAGATAATACCTTATAACCTCTCTCTCTCTCTCTCTCTCTCTCTCTCTCTCTCTCTCTCTCTCTCTCTCTCTCTATATATATATATATATATATATATAGAGAGAGAGAGAGAGAGAGAGAGAGAGAGAGAGAGAGAGAGAGAGAGAGAGAGAGATTATTACTAATACTCACAGAGTGACTTTAATGTTCCTTAAATGTTGTGGTAGGGCACTAAACCGTGACATGTTATTACTCAGGATTTTCCATTTGCAAACATCTTTTTTTTTATATATATATATATACCAGGGATAGTAGTAAATATATTATATTTTATAATTAAACCGCAATGTGGGGTCAGAAACCCCTCGTCTCTCCTTACTCAAAAAAATATATTAGCCTTAGACATGAAAGGCTTTTAGACACGTTTTTCGATTTTTTTTTTTCCATGTATAATCTAGACCTTGAAAGGGTTATTTCGCCACCAGTGAGCTCCAATTTGGCATGAGTTTTTTTTTTTAAGCACTGCAATCCAGTACCATACAACGGTACATTAACAATCTGTGCATTCATTTATCAGTCGCACATTTTGGATTGTATATTTATGGCACAGTGCACTTTTCATAGCTGGAAATTAATGAACATGCCTCTCTTGCAACAAACAAGCACCTGTGCTGCATAGATAGTAATCAGAAACATTTATTTTTATTAGCATTTATGTGGGCACAATTCCTATTTAAAAAAAAAAAAAAAAAAATACATGTTTTTTGGCCCCTGATCATAGCCGGCATTTTTTTTTTTTTTAACATAAACTCATTTCCATCTATTCAAAAGGTCGACTTAATGAAAAAGACAGAACAAGAGCACAGGTCATTTATTTTTTGAGGAAGTCTTCTTTGCAAGCACACCATCCATTTATTTAGACTTTAGGTTGAACTAAAAGCTTAAATAGTGTATAGCATAAATAAAACATTAACCTCAGGAAAAATACTCAAGATTCAAACTTCCTTTTACCACAATCCCTAGGTTGTGTATCTGCTGTCATGCACTGTATTTTTCAGAGTTAAAATAAAGGTTGCTAAGTCTTTGATTTGTAAAACAAAAAAAGAACAAAAAAATACTAATATACTTTGAAATTAACTGCAAGCACCTTACCAGCCTTTCCAGAATAAGGAATAATAGTTTTCTATTCAGGATTGAGCCATAAGTTTCTTGGAACTACTTCATCTTTGTTTTCTTTGTATGTCTGTTCATGCTTTACACAAACAAAAGCTAAAGAGAGCAGCAAGGTTTTATTAACTTTATTATTCTTCAGCTTGATCACAGTTGTTCGAAACAAAGGTGGCGACTCGGATGGGAGAGATGAAGGCTGCACTGATTATTAAACTAGAAACAAAGAGTTGCTTTATTGGTTAAGTTTTATTGGCTCAAGATACAGTAATTAGGCCTCGGGTTCAGGGGCTATTATTTAACAAAAATATCCATGATTAGCAGTCGATAGGTATCAGTTCTTTGTCATGTACTTAAGGTTATACTTGTTCTATAAGTAGAGGTAAGTTTAATTGGGGGAATGGTTATTTGAAGTTTGAAACCATGGTTACAATTTGTTTTATCTGTCTTTTAGGTCACTTAAAGGCAGGAGCAGTGGTATTCCTAATGCAATGCAAGTTATGTCATAATACTGCATAATGACTCTTAAGATCATATACAGTGATTTGCATAAAATACATAACATTTTAAAATTAGTAAAAGCAGCTCTTGCCCACTGTTTGTTACAGTTTAGCCATATATGCATATACAAGTTTACCACCCTAATGGGAGAGGGGGGAGAGGGGGAGGGGGGAACTGTACCCCATACAGCACATGTCCTTATTAAAGATCATGTACAGCACCACTCCAAGAATGTTAATCTGTTGTGAAGGTCATTGACAGAGAATAATAATACCCATTGGAGACCTAACAATTTGCCATTTCAGAACATGGCTGATGACTCAACTATTAATAGACTTCTTATACAACTATAACTATTCTGGTATTTTCACAAAAGCTTATGTCTTCTATTTGTCATATCCTTTATCTGTTGCAGATATCTGACATATGGTGCAACTGAATGTGAACTCCACGAAATGTACATGGCTGGCTATTGAAAATCACACAGATACTGTGTAAATGTTTCATCTGAAGAGACAGGGTTCTTTTCTATTTTCTTTTGAAGTGATACTGTTAGAAGAAAGGGGGTATAAAAACTATGATATTACAGTTTAAAACAGAGCTTTGTTTATATAAAGAGCTAACACATTTGAAGTGTTTAGAACCTAAAAAATAATAAAACAGTAAGAATGATTCACTAATTGTCATTAAGCTGAGTTGAAGCAGCATTCTGCATAAAGTATGTGTCTGTATTTGTCTGTGAACAAAATAATACTGGCTTAAGCTATTTTTATCAGGCTTTAAGCATGTGTTCAGCATTTTTGGAATCACAAATGGAAGTTAGAGGGTTTTATCTACACAAGCTCAACATCTCAAGACTAATTACATATTAATTGGGATTTGTATACCTGCAATATTAGGGCAATGAATTATACTACAAAGTACTATTATGCATCTATATATAAATACGTTATCTTACCAAAGTGAACACTGAAATGATAAAATAAATAATGATTACCATAACAGTTTCGTTTACTGTACAGACGCTTTTTTTGTTTGGACATTAAGCATACATTTAGTTACAGTATTATTCTATAACAACCAACCATTAATAATATATTTTCAACGTATTTATTCTCCAGATAATACAATGTTGTGCAAAGAACTGTATTCTGAAGAGTATATCTAACTGTCTAATGTCTATGCAACTGTTGCTTTCCAAACAATATGAAAACCTACTATAGCACTCTACAATACTGCTAATAATGCCAATAAACCAGTTTACGGGTCCATTTCTAAACATCTGTAAAGACTGAAGGTGCTGGCCATTAGTAACAAGGGGTAGCAGTTCATTACAAAAGAAAGCTACTTCTCTTAAAATAGTTTCTTACAATACTTTCTATAACACTGTATTGTGTTAGACCAATTTTTTAAAAAGATATATGTATAACACTGTTTATAATATCTCTTATATCTTATTATTTAATTATTTATAATACAGCCTTAAGCAAAAGTATTACCCATAAATGAATACTGAATGCAAGCTAAGTTGGCAAACTATGGTGTTTTATTTTTTTTATGTAAGACTAAGGACTGAGCAAAGTATCAGTAATTTTTGTTTTCATAAGAAAGCAGTAATTAACACTTCTAAGCTTACTATCAGGGAGGGACGAAACAAAAGCAGTCTCCTCATGTTGATGAATTTGAACTTGTTAATGCCTGCTGGCTCACTGTGTGGTCCCACGATGCTGTTACCTTCTGCTAATAGCTATTCAAAAAGAAGGATTTGGGTCATAGGTACAAGTTAAGGAAATAGGTCATTAAATCTAACTGCAGGTCCTAATCCTTTTTTCACTGAGGTTTTAGAAGCATCAGAACTACATTTTACTGTCACTAATTTGCTTACACCCACAATTTTAAGAAGGGGGGGGGGGGGGTGTTGTCACTGTGAAATGAAAAGGTCAGACAATTGGCAACAAGGCCAATGCTGCAAGGGCTAGCTTAATTACTTACCATTTCAGTTCACATCAACTCGGCAAAGTTGTCAAGTGCCTTGTTTAGAACACTGGTGAAGCAAAAGTTTATATATAATAGTGCAGGATAATAATGCTGAGAATCCACCTTCAGTACCAGGACATTAGGGGCAGCAGAGATAAATTATCTAAAGAAACATAGCAAAAATAAATAACGCTTCCAACATGGCAGGCATGGCAGTTAGTGCCCGATTAGTTTTTGGTTCGATTTCTCTTCTGGGACAAATGATGACAGAAGAGATACTGACCAACCTGTAGCACAGAATCAATGGGTGACAGAGGGTAGACAGGGATTGCAGAGGACTGTGAGAAAGGCATCAGTCAAGAGTCATAATACCACAAACAAGCTGAGTGTGGCGGAGCAGCCAGTTTATCAGTAACGCTGTAGCTGTACCCGGGTCTGAAACATGACTCAACCTGGGCAACGTTCAAACGACTCTGATTAGGTTCTGTTCATTGCAAGCCACTTAAGGAAGGTATTGGGCATGTGACCTGGAGATTTTGACATAATGACTATTTTGTCCATAATGCACAGGGCTCTGCCAGATGAGTCTGAGTGCTCCAGGGCTGATATCAATGGAAACAAACATAAAAAATGTAAAACTTTGGTTTAATTTTAAAACAAACGTTCAACAGTCCGAAATTATTAATACAGTCGACGCCGCCTAATCAGGATATTGATCATCGGTATTTCTGTTTAAATGGGAGACAACTATAGGAGATGGTTCTTCTCAATGCTATTTATGTCGTTTAATTGGGACTTCACTTTGTTTAACTGGGATACAGTATTTTCAAATAGTGAAAGGCTTTTCAGAGCACAGTGCAGTGAGTACGTGATTGTGCTGTGACTTGTGTAAATTACATAAACCATGTTGAACTGTTGAAGGAGCTGGTCCTCTGTGGTTTCTCAGGCTGGTTTCATTCTTTTTCATTTTACGTTAAAAATAATTAACAGTTAATTGTTTAGGAATAAAAAAAAAATGACTTGTATTATAAATTATGTACCTAATAGTGTGATGTGATTTCATTCTTTATCTTTTCATTTAGAAACAAGAAAGTGTGACAAGGTCGTCTCAAATGCCTCTCGTTTAATTGGGACAGACGTTTATTCGGGATATTTTTACTTCTCCCGAATAAAGTGATGGGTAACTGTATACATTTTTTATTTTTATTTTTATTTTTTAACATAATAATTTTGTAGCTTGCCATTTATGCAAAGGTGTATCTGCAAGCACACCAGAATGCCAGACAGTTTATAATGTCAGAGAACTAACTAAGAAACTAGATTGGTCTTTGGAATCTCAATTAGGCAAAAAGCCTGTAACATTGTCTGTTCTAAAACAAGCTGGTGGAAGAAAATATTTAGATGTGTCCTCTGAAATATGTACTTCAAAATACTTCAGTTAATTAGACCTCGTTTGGAGCTGACCAGTCAAAAACCAAATACATATCTAGTTATGAAACCATCATAGCCTCCGTCTCAAATGCATGTATAGGATTTACCTATCTATCCCACTGCAGACCTGCATATTGAGCAGAAGCCAACAGCATATGATTGTGTTAATTAATCTGCCATTGTGAGTACAGGAACAGCTGCAGTGGTCTCGTGGATATGTTGTCAAAGGAAAACAAAGCAATGTTAAGCTTCTGACTGAATCTTCTATTACAAAAGAGGTCTAACAGAAGCTAAATTCATAAATCCACAGATCAATTTTTACCAGCACTAATGTCTGACCTTTAAAGGAATGGTTTTTGCATACTTAATTTCAGCTTGAAATATGGTCAGATACGTGATACTTAGGATTTGAGCCAATTCTTCTTTGAAAACAAACAGCTTGTGTGGAAGGTGGGAGCGGCAGACCTGGTTTATTAACTGCGTTGGGATTCTGTACATGGTCGCTGGTATTTTTAAAACAATGAATTTAACAAGATTAGGCTGGAAGGATCAATCTCTGTTACAGCACTTCAGTTTGGGGTTATCTGACTAATCAGAGAACAGTTACAGAAATCTTAGAAGATGCATTGAAGGGCAAAGAAGATGCCACATCATGACCCAATATCTATTTTTCTATTGTTGTTTCCTACCAATTACACACTCACTCTGTACATCTCATGAACCTATACTGAGTAACATAGACAAGGGTATTTTTCTAAGGGTAATATATCACCCAAAATTAAATGGTCCATATTAAAAATAAATGGTCAAAATGAGTCACTGAAAGTGCCACATCACAATATTTATGCACCAGTTTTTATATATTTAAATTTTGTACCCTTGGGTAAAGGGAAGAATACATATAAATTAGCCTGGTAATAATACTCTAGGCACTTTAAATATTACCCAATAATTACAGGATTAAAAGTTAATTTATTTCTATTCATTACCAATCTGACTGTCAAAAGCAATAAGTATTCCCTGAATGTTAAAACCATATAAACACAGTATCTGGATACTAGAAAAGCTAAGATTTCATGGCCAAGCATGACTACAATACAGGCCTCAAAAATACTGCATTAAACTGCTCTTTTAATCCCTTTGAAAAATAAAAGTAAACTCTTTTACTGTTGCTTTCTGTATTCATTCAGCCCGTTAAAGATCTCTAAGTAAACAAACAAATACAGCAGGAAGATGAAAGATAGAAAAAAGAAAGAAAAATGTTTGCTGGGCCTACATCTTGAAGCTAAATGTGTCTTGGTTGGGTGTTTTGGACATCATTCCAAAATGACTTTCAGTCATTCACTGAACTGATCTCAACAGGGGCGAATGTAACTAGAGCTGGCATTTAATCATTAAAAGAAGGGGGTTTGTGCCAACCAATATATCTAGCTGTGTAATAGCCTCTTAGGTGTTTGTATGTCTAAAAAAGTAAGCAAAATGTCTGGATTGGTAATATTTGGACCGACCCCGTAGAAGTAAGGATGTAGAAGGTTCTGAAAATAGCAAAAAAATAAGTTGCCTTAGACAGACAATGTGAAATCAGAGCAGGGATCAGATAAGACTCTGGGTTAGTAGTTTGAAACTATATATAAACACCACCCTTTCCGGAGTGACTATGCCATGGCTCACACAGGCTGAAAATATCAGCTTCATAAGGTATTCACATACAGAAAATGATTAGATTTGTTCGAATATCATCATTATGTGCTTTGATTAAGCACTACAGACACCGGAACTTGTTTTTAAGAAGAACTGGAACAGCATTCATGCTTATAATCATCATGTTTATAAGATTTACAACATACAGGGAAACTGTTTCTTCCTTTTAAAAAAATATTCTGTGTTGTTCACTAGACAGAAATTAAAAATGACAGCAACAGATTAGGATTTCTTTGTCGCTACCCTGTCCTTAAAACCCCTGCTTCCTTTATACAACCCCCCTGCCTGGCTTCATCTAACACTGCCATACTCTCTTCACTGTGCCTGGGTCTAGCAGTAGCAGATATGGCACTGCTGAAGGAGATGTCAATGAGCGGGCATCCCAGGTGATGTCATGAGGTGGCTTTCCTTTCACAAAGAGCTTGACTGGACTACCAGGATGCATCTTGAGCAACACACATCCCAGCAGCCTTTAGGCTCTTGATGTGGGAGTTAAACCCAGGTCCCAAATGGGAAAAGTCCTTATACAAGGACAACTATGCTGTTCCACCCAGCCCCTAATTATTGGTATATAAAAAATTATTGGTATATAAAAAAACAAATTTAAAGTCTAAATACTGGTGTTCCGTTTTGCTCAGATAATATATTGTTTACACTAGAATTACATTTTTTACACATAATTATTTAAACGTATCTAGAATGACATGCTAAGCTTGTAAAGTTATAGTACCAGGAGTATTTTTTTTACTAACAAATTCATTTAGTTCACAATGTCAAAAGCAAAGTAAGCAATTACACTGGGAAACTTGCACTCATGCAGGGATAGTTTGTAAGTTGTGAAGAAGAGACTGCTTCTTCTGTATGCTTGGCAAGGACTTAAGGAAGATGAATTGCATTATCGGGAAGGGAATTCCTTCAGCTTCTAAACCATGTTTGCAAATCAAACTACTGTATAGAGCAATGTAACATGCACCTTGCTCAGAAAATGTATGTTCAGAAAATTAAACTGATCTACTAGATATTATTGAAAGGCTTCCTGGGAAAGTTATGTATCACTTTCCAATAAGTACAGTGTATATACAGTATCAGAAGTGGTGCTTATCTGTTAGTACAATATGCACTATACTGCTATGAACTAAACTGTGCTGTGTATGAACTTCAAGTACCTGAAATTACTTTATCCCTTTCATGTTTGATAACTTTTGCATGTATGGCTACTTATCCTCAATTTAATCACAGGACTCCTTAAACCAATTTAGGAGAGAATTAGTCCATATATACAATGTGTTTGCAAATGCAACCAAGTGATGATGCAACTGTGGATTAGAAAATGTTAAATACAGTGTGAGTACCTTGTACAAGCACTGTACATACTGGATTAGATCATTTAAAGTGAATGTGTGAAAGCTCCATTGTATAGAGCTGTTACCCTATAGGTTTCTGGGAGCTCCACATTTTTGGCAGGTAATGCACAGGTGAGGATATACCTGAGGTCCTTAGGAAGAGCACCTTTGCCTCTTGCAAATAAACCAATTCAACTGAGAAAGCACTTTGTCTCTGAGTGACTGTTATTTGAGCTAGCTGGACAAGTAAGAGTTAACCCCGAGAAGACCCTTACACTAAACATGGTTCAAGCGTTGCTATTGTGGTCCCCTTGAATCACAGTCCAATGTGCTGTACAGTAAAAACCTGCGTGCTGGTATCCAAGCTGCCTTGCAAAGGTTCTTTGTCTAGTTCACACTCTTCTTTTGACCGAAGGCTCATTGAGAGGTTGTTATCCCAGACCAGCACATTAGCATATAATTAGCTTTGTGTGAGCAGCAAAACTTCATTAGGAAATTCAGGATAATGCCGTGCCAAGAACTGACGCAAAGCATTTTTAAAGATTACATAACATTAATTAGGATATAAAAAGGCAGTGGATAAACATATACAGTAAATTCAAACGATGACTGGAATTTACTGGCATGGTAATTATGAAAAATAGCAGTTGCAGAGCCATACAATTATTACAATATGCTTGCATACCTTCATTTGCAAAAGCTGGATATGACTTTTGTAACCATTACCAAAGAAGTTTGAGAATTGCTTGTGAATTAAATCTGAAAGTATGTTTGTGTCATATTTCAGTTGGGAAGGTAAATTACGAATACTCTGAAAATCCAGCTCTGTGGTTTAAAATAAACCTTAGAAAACCGGAACAATTCATTCAAATGCTGTGTTGCAGGCAGCTTTAATAAACTGTAGAGCAAGGAAGAGCATCACGAGAGTGTGGGGATTGCTCAATTGCATGACACAAATGCCTATTGTAAATGAATGTATTCCAGTTGGAAGCATGTTGTTCACATGAACAGGCATTATACAACAAAAGGATGAGTGCACAGCTTTTTCATAAAGAAAACTGTATTGTAAACCTGTGGTGACAGCTCATTTTGCAAAGAATTAGAAAGTTAACAACACATATTTCCAACTAAAAACAACAGAAGTAAGCCAATCTGTTTTGTATGACACACGCAAGTCTGTAACAACTGCTATGCTACCAAGGCATCAATAACAATGTAATTCTCCCTACAACACCATCTCATTGGGTTGTGTCATGTTATGCATCTTGTGGGGTTGTTGACATAACCCAGCTTAACACTGGAATTTTATTGCTGGTAACAGAAAATGTACTCCAAATATACAAACCAATACCCATATATGTGCAGGTATCTAAATATTGACTTATGATTTGTAAGTATTAAAAGGACTATTGTAACCTGAACTGCAACTCATCCAAGTTTTGCATTCCAATACAGCCAAATGAATTGTACTCTAAACCTAATTAATCCACAAAGGTTTCATGGCTTAATCCTCGCAGTCAAGGGGGTCATTGTCCTCAAAGCGGAGGTCAATGGCTGTCCCCCAGGATTTAGGGAAACAACATGCAAGTGTTCTCTGTTAGACTCCAGAGCAGTAGTAAAGCAAGACAGACAGCATTGCAAACATGACTCAAGGGAGGAGGCAGGTGCTTCACAAGACAACTCAATGGCAGCATGAAAAGCCAGTTTCAAGCTTTTCCCGAGGCAGCGCAAAATGTGTGGTAAATGGAATTTCAGTAATTGCCAGTACAGGTTTAAACTAGAGAGTTTATTGTGATGTTGTATTGACCAGAGATAGTTGGTATCTGGTCAAAAAAATTACTATGCTAGTTTTACAAACATAAAAACTACAAATATAATGTCTGAACAGTTACAGGCAAAGTTATTAAACAAATAACCACAGTAGCATAATGTAAAGGGTACTGCAGCCTAGAAAGAACTGTATCTCAAGTTCTGAACTCACAAACTTTTGGTTTTAAAACAGTAAACTAAAAGTGAACTAAAGAAGTGGCTTCCTTGACCAAGCTGGAAGGGGGCACTGACAAGTACTGGCATAGGGAGGAATAGGGTCAGTCCATTCTCCAGAAACAATAGGGGTGTTGCTGGAGAGGCATGGTGCAGGACTCAGGGGGCTACACAGAGGAGAAAAATAAAACAGCTACAAAAAATTGTTTATTGATTTTGTAATAGGCTTAAAGCAAAATAAATAAACTATAGGTCACTATGTCGACAAAGGCTAGAGCCCAACAAATATGATTTATATTAAGGTAACAGACTACCTGCATAGGTTTGGGCAGATTAACAGAATATTGATAACAACATTACTGTCGCTTGTTTACGCCCTTACATTTAATCAGTTTGCTGGGAAACCAGGCACGGACAGATGAAGTGAAAAAAAAGGATACGTTTTTAATCGATTCATTGTTACATGTTAGAAATAAAGGCAATCAGAACAAAATTTTACATGTACTGTACAAAGTCAGTCATGTCTGCTAAAACACATGCTCTCTATATACAGTACATGTGATACCTACACAAAGGGACAGATAATGCATTACAGTAGAACATCAGTTGTGTTACTGGGCAGCGCTGAACAAACAGCAGCTTTGTACCATATGGCTCTTGAGAGATTTCCTCCCTCTTTTTCCTTCTGTTTTTCTGACAGCTGGATGTCTAATAACAGAGGACAAGATGGTTGGCAGCTGCATGAAGCCAGCAGTGCTTTGATGCTGCTCACAAGTAATCCTAACTTTCTACAGGTAGGCAAGTGGGTTTAGACTTATAGCTTTTGAAAATATAAAGGTGAAGGAAAAACAGCTCTGGGAGCATATTAAAATGTACAGCTGGCAAGTCCACGTAAGAGAGTTTTACATGGTGATTAGAAAGTAAGTTTACCACATCAACGATATATATGTGTGTGTGTGTGTGTGGTTTTTTTTAAAGCAAGATGTGATTTTTTTTTTCCTTATAAAACATCCTCGATGATGATACACATCAAGGAGCTTTTACAAGGAGAAAATTTCACATCTTTGAAAATTCAATAGAGATTGCTCTTTTGCATTTAATTTTCTTGACCATGCAAACTCTATGTAGGTTAAAAGTGAAATATTTTCTAATATCTGAAAGCATTGCATATTATATTAAAGTAATGAAAGGTGGAGAGCAGTAGGGTTTCATCTGAGGAAGCATTGGGGGTTTCATATCGACACTTGGCTAAAAGAGAAGCTAATAATGGGTTGGGCTTTGAGGGTGAACTGCTCACTTCATGAGAAGGTGGTCCTGACAGTTTAGAGGCGAGCTTGCAGAGCTTTGTGAAGAAACCTCTCTCTTAATGGATTGGGATCTTCAGTGTTCACATTTTAAAAAGGACTGTGAGAGACAGAGTGGTCTTGCTCCTGAGCTGCTCAGAAGGAGGGTGATTACAGTAAGAAAAGTAGCTTGTTTACTGAAAGAGGAAAACAGATTTGACTAATCCTAAAACTTGATACTACAATAAATACTAGCAGGGGAAGAGATTGCTTTAACAAGAAGCCGGTCGTGATACTTAGACTGGGCTAAAAAATTGTAAGCACTGTACATACAGGTACTGTATAACAAGATTCAACAAGAAATCGCTAAGGCAGAGATATATATAAAATAAAAAAGTATATGTTACCAATATGATGTAGATGGTGCTGAAGAGAAATTTGTAAAGACTGATGGCTTGAAAAAACTGGATCTGATGCACAAAATAATAAGGACAAAAAACAAAAGGAATATGTCTACAGACTAAATTCTAGAAGCTTAAAAGTTTAGGGAGAATTTCCTCGTAAGATCAAAGGCGTTCTAATGTTCATTGAAAAGGGACTGTCAGTAATTAGTTGAGCTTTTTCTCTCATATTGACCATGCATAACTTCAAGAGTGGTGTTTAATAAACATTGCATGAGGTCAAAGGTAACCAATCACACCTTTAAGGGGAGGATTGTTTTCTTCTAATATCTGTAGTGGCTTTCTGAAGCAACTGTTACAGTAGATTACAGTTTATATAGAAAGTAGAGCTGGACAGAGGCTAATCTCATACTGTAAATCACTTAACATTGTGCCCTTACACCCCCACCACCACCACCACAAAATCTTTTTTTGTGGTGGAAATTACAGAACTGCAAATTGCTGTCGTCTACTGAGCTAGCCTGTATCTTCCCAGCTCGCAAAAGGTTCTTCAGGGGAAATGGTTGGCTGGGCAAGCAGGAAGTCAGCCTAGAAAGCAGCCTTTCCTGTTCCAATATCTTAGAAAGTTTTTACTTTCTGTTTCCTGCTGCCCAACAGTAATGATTTCTCTCTCTCTCTCTCTCTCTCTCTCTCTCTCTCTCTCTCTCTCTCTCTCTCTCTCTCTCTCAAGCCAGCTTCTGACTCCTCCCTTCTCAGCCCCCTGTTGCTGCTTGCTATCCTGAGCCTCGGTGTATAGTTTGGCTAGAGCAGAGTGGAGCAGCTGGGCAGAGCTAACAGGGAATGATAATGACCTCAGAAATCTGCTGTTAGCTCGACAACAATAGGGTGCTCAGTCTAGTGGAAAATTGTGTTCATCAGCTAGCTCTGCTCAGTTACTAATTGACATTGCCAAATATTTAAGAACAATTGGAATGCACAAGCAAAAAAATGGAGATCTTAATCCTTGGACTTAACATTTTTTCCTCATTTTTTTGCTCTTTGATTAAGAGATGACTATCGCTAAAACTGAAGCAAACTTTTCATGTCATTATCTGCCTCATGTCAAAGCTCTGATGCTTGCACAAAAGCTGTTTTTATGTAGTCTGTCAATGGGGTTAGACACAAGTATGGAATGGAAGTGCATAGCTGAGTAATGAATGTGCCTCTGCCTACTGCAGCTTAGATGACTACAACAGCTGATTTAATGTTATTCTAGATACAGTGAATTGTTGAAATTTTACTAAAAACATATACAATGGTACTTTTTTTTTTTTCATTGTTTCATTCCAGGACCAACACAGTCCCTTGTGTTAAGCAATTCTTATGTCATGGTATCATGTGGCTGGTCTTCCATATTTAATGAACCAAAGGTCAATGTATTCAATTGCTCTTTCTCATGGGCACAACCTCAATCATCCAACAATTTAAGTTGGTCAAACAGTCTCAAGTCATTTAAGCTTAATTTATTTAAATAGCATTTAAGAATACATGAGTCGCACCAAGTATATGCAAAAAGAAAAACTGACATAAATTGTAGCTAACAAACTAATCCCCTTATTTTGCACTTCAACATATATGTCTAAAATGGGCAGTTATGAAAGAAACACATGTACTAGCACAAATTGTATTCTAATTCTAAAACATGATATCTGATACTACATTAGGTTAAAGAAAGCTATCAGTTTCCATGCCTTAGTGCTCTCAGGAAATCTGTTACACTTGCACCTGGACCATTTTACCTCAGCAGTGTCTTATAGTGGAAAGCATTCCAGTCAGTCAGGGAAGCAACTGGTTGGTTAATGGCAGGGAAGAAGCCAAGGGGTGGGGTCAATTTTCAAGGAAGTGCAACACTATCTGACAATATAGTTTGCAAACAGAGTTTTTGTGTAGCACCAGATATTTTTCTAACAAACTGAGATATATATAACAAATGGAAGTGCACAACAGGTAAGGTTCATAAAATTATTACACTAGTTACAAACAATTTAAGAGGCATGTGCTTATCTTTGATTCAAACAACTTAACACATGCAGTGGCTAAATTAATTGAACTGTGCTAGAAAATGTGAATGTTTATTCTAAATGCAAGTTTGTCAACTTTCTGATTCAAATAAAATGGGACATCCTTGGGTTTTAGCTTACTTGAAATGTAATTCTGACCTTGTCAATTTAGCTTTACTGAGGTGTTATTCATCTTACTTCTGCACTGATTTACAGACTCTGACAAGCCAATCACTAAATTTGTATTGACCATTAGCACACGTCTGGTCCTAAGTTAAATGGTTCTATAATAAACGTTATTAATAGATTTTATTTTTTTATTTTTTTATTTAAAAAAAAATCCTTAGCAATCTCATGACAAAAAATGACAATTTGAAGGGAAAGTTTCAAAGGTGTGTGTAAATCACAGCTTAGTAAAATCAGGTTTTCAGATTCAAAAAACCTGTAATGAGAGATAATTATAAGGGAGACATTGGCATAATTTAAACAGATTTCCTCCCAATTAGTTGTCGAGAAACATACGGTTAAGATTGCCCTTGTTACAAAGTTGACAGAAAAGGCTGACTAGACAGCTCACAGAGTTCACATGCCACATTATGCTGGTTCCCAGATTATCAAATACCAGTAACCAGTCACAATGATTTCCAAATTCAGCACCTTTTTTAAGCTATCCGTGGCCTACTTCCATCCAAGTGAGCTGCTGGCTCCCAGTCCTACAGGGCAATCAACTATATTATTGCCAAAATTGTTACAATGAAGGTTATTATTTTTACTTGCAGACTGGTGCTAAAGAATACCTTTTTTTAATGTGTTTTTGTTTCTTACAGTAAATCTTGAATAATATCATGACTTTTAGTAAGTATATTGTGATTATACCCCAATTCCAAAACATAACATTTTCAAATGCAAGACATTATGTGTAAGGCACTGTGTAAATCGCATGGAAATCGTGAAATTAGCCCCAAAACCGCGATTTTTACAATATTCTTAAGAAATAAAAATAAATTATTTCATCATTATTATTCGTGTCTCATAAACAAAACAAAAAAAAAATCACATTAACGAAACTGTACAGCTCTGCTGTGTATCTGCGTGCACTATTCATCATGCACATAGTGCTGTGCAGAGATTATGTCATGTGAATAAATGCAATCTTGGTGGAAATTAAAATACTACACACTGTAAACAAGAAAATGGATGTCTCTAAAAAGGATAAAATGTGTCTGCAATAGATCATGTAAAGCAGTAAACAACGGGAGTGTTACGCAGCGATGGAGGGAAGCTCTTCTGTACGTCCCGCAACGTCACTACAGAGAACTGGCTGTTGACAGGCATTTAGATTCAAGTATTCACCGAAAGAGAAAGCCGGAAACACAGAGCAGAACTGCGACTGCTTTACTTGCAAAGAAACAAAAAATGGTGACTTCCATGTTCCAAAAGTCCACTGAAAACCGTGAATCACGAAACACATACATTTTTGACCTGACAGAGGAGCTTGTTTGATCCCTCTTGACAAACTGGACAATCAAGAGTAACGTAAATTCTTCAGACCCAGTGTAGAAAATGTGATAGAGTAGAGTGATTCCTTCATCAGCCCCGCTGAGACATGAATACTTACCAAAAGTTGACGAGTATCACAAGCAGGAGATTATGGAATTGGTAAAACAGTCTGGTTGCTTGTCCTTAGTCACTGACGAGTCGACTGATGTCCAAGATCAGTATGGGCTACACATTGTATTTGTTTTGCAAGACCTAAATGGTGAAAATGCATCTGACGTACTAGAACTGAAAGCTGTCCTTGCACATTCCACGAAATACAACACCAGTGACACTGCTGTGAATTTTAAACTATAGAAAGCACCAATTATGATACAAAAATGAGTAAGAAGCAACTTTTCACTACTCAAAGAATCTAAAATAAATGTCACTAAAAAAAATAAAAATTTTATTTAAATAAACATGACGATTTGGAGTCAATAGGACTGAGAATCTAACTGGGTGTGTTACATATGAAATGTTGGCATTTGGAATTAGATTGAAATCACAACATTTTTAACAGGGTCTAGTTACAGAAATAGCAACTTTCCTCCCCATATAAAAAATGCTTGGGCGGAGTTAAAAAAAAAAATCTATAAATATATAAAAATATATATATAAAAAAAAAAAAAAGGTAATGGAAATGGAAATTGGATGTTTTTTTTTTTTCTGTTTTCAATGTCCTAGCGTGTACAATCAAGATATCATCCTTGACATTTAAAGCGCTTCAAATCTTCAATTATTAAGGCCAATCAGAAGATGTGTTCAACAACAGTGCAGGAGAAATCACAATGGAGGAATCACAGTGCTCTGTTTTAGTGCTGTTTGGAGACAGGCTCTCAGTGAGTCAAAGGCCCTGGTTGCAGCAGTTGATCTTAAGTTGTGTTCCCAGCAAGTCAGGACAGATGCAGCACAAACACATTTTCTGGTTCACTGATGTCATTTTCACATGTTCACTGATTCAAACATCCTTTTACTCGCACTACAAACAGCTGCATACCAAGCTTCCCCCTGCCAGTGACTGTCACACATCTTTTGCCGTAACTGTTTGATTGCAAAGTTGACCTCGCTCCTCTGTTCAGACTGAGCAAGACGTTTTAAATAGCTCTTCAGTTCTCAATACCCCTTTACAAAATATTACACCAGGTTACAATGGCTTTTCTTCTGACATTCATTGTAAGCATCATTCTCAGATCTGTTCTGAGAAATACTGCTGAAAAGGCTTCATAATGAATTCAGAAATACTATCAAGTTGGGAACCCTTGTTTAGCAAGCTGAATTCATTGAAGAGAACCAATGGCGAACCAATTTTGAAAAAAGAAACAAAACAAAACAAAATGTAGCAAAGAAGAAGAGTGTTTGAAATGCGCATTGAAAAAAACAAATATATTAAAGATATATTAATATTAGCACGTTATCATCCTTAAATGACAATTTGAAACAATAGCAGCTTCACCTTTAAGAGCCCCCCCCCCCCCCCCCCCCCAAAAAAAAAAAACAAACCTTGAGAAATAATAGTGTGTAACCTTGACCTTTGTTTTTCACAGCCAAGATATTATTGATCATTATGGTAAGTTCAGTTTAACTCAGTCACGGTGGTAGCAGGTTATTTATACAACAGACATGCAAACTAAATCAGCTTTCTCTTTGAAATAAGAAAAGAAAAATAAACAGCATTTATTTGAAGTTACCTTTTTTTAACCTCTATTACACAAATTGGAAGTTGTGGCAAAAAACCCTTTTAAAAGTCTTATTTTTTGCCCTTGAGTCTAATAGGAATTTCCTTAGCGTATAGTGCTACCTGGTGGCTAATCCATTAGATTACTAAATTATTTTTAAAAAACACGTTCGATGCTGTTCGTTAAGACCAGGGATTAGGTAACATGAGAAATGCTGTGCAGAAGCTGATTATATTTAGTAAAATATAACGGATTCACCTCTTATCTTAAGTCTGTGCCACGGATACAGAAACTATTCCCCTAAATAACGACTGTAATGCAGAACGGGGTGAATTTATTTAGCCTCATAAGCACCAATCTCCATAACGCCCCTTAATTCTGCATGATTTGTAGTCTTTGCTCTGAGAATGAATTAAGCTAAGAGACTAGGCTTGCCTTTTCCCCCAGCAGAGGGTGAGCCCTCAAGGTCAACTTTAAGGCACATTAGTAGAACAGTGTGGGGATATCTGGCGTGTTGCCCATCAGTCCTCGCTACCTGAACTGTGAATACATATAGAGAGATTCTGTCTCTGTAGCACTATCAATCTATTTTATGACCACTGAAAAAAAAAATCTACCTAAGAAACTAATGAAGCACTTTAAAATACAGATTTTAAGCTGGATAGTCCTATATATATATATATTTCCACTGTATTTTGACAGTTTTTTAAAACATGCTTGTAAAATTAATTTATGTGGCTTACTTCAATCTCTTGTACCACAAATCCCTTCGAAGTTCAATACTTTGTTCAAAATCAATGCACTACATAGAACACAAACATAACTAGTTGTTAAATATGCATACATAAAAATGTTCTTATTAAAGATGAAGTTGCTTAATTTTTTTTTTCCTTGACAACTGAAAAGCATATTTTACTCTGCAAATGCAGTCAGATTTTTTTTTTTTTTTAAACTTGCTTTATATTTGTATATTCCATTAGTGTCTTGTTTAGCTTAAACCAATTGATTACCACAGTCATGACCCAATTAATAAGCATGGTGCTTAGCTGCACAGTGCTACCCTGAGGAATGAAGAAGTTACCTTTAAAAGTTCTATAGTCATAGCAGCAGCCTCTACACTTCCCAGTAAATACACCTCTAATCTGCTAATACTGTAGTACTATGTCTAGAATGTTTTATGCTTAATCAATTCTATCCTGTTTACTATTATTAAACTTAAATCAAATTCCTTCTGTACTATACTGTAAAGTAGGCTGTGACTTTGAATGTGAACAGAGTGTTTCGTGGGTATTTGAACAGAGGCATTAAGCATCATGAGAATGTGTGGAATGCACAGCATGGATTTGAACTATTTTGCTTAACAAATTCTGTACTGGTAGGTTCTCTTTCTTCTCCCGGAATTGAATTTTGCCTGAGCCTTACTGAACATTGTCATAGTCCTTCGGCATGGGGAGTAGGGGGAGAGGGGGAGCAGAGAGGGGGAGCAGTGCATCTGATACTGCATTCCTCTCTTAATGAACATCTATTTATATCACTGACAAGTCAATAGGCGTGTGTAAAGAAGCAGATATAGCCATACCAACAATTACACAGGTGAAGACATGTGACTGCATGGGTGACTTAAAGATAGAGAAATAAATGCAGCTACTGTAGCTTGAATCTCTAAAGTGAGAACTGGCTGCTAAGCAGGCAGACCTTGGCTTTTAAGGCAAGCTGGTCCTGTTCCAGATTCTCTCACAGCTTCTGACCATAGCCAGGTCAAGATATAGAAGGTTAGTTCATGAAGAAAACACGGTCTATGGAAATGGTTATCTATGTACTATCTGCTTTTCTCACCATGGCTGTTTATAGATAAAAAGCCAATAATAAAGGACAGCAAAGATGACTACAGCTCTTACTAATGACATGGGTCACAATGGAGAAGTGTAAGTTTACTTCACACACACACATTTTAATCATATGTAACAAATCAGTGAGTTAAAAAAAAATGTATACAGGCTTGTAACCAGGAGGTCCCCGGTTCAAATTCCAGCTCAGCCACTGACTCACTGTGTGACCCTTAGCAAGTCACTTAACCTCCTTGTGCTCCATCTTTCGGGTGAGACGTTGTTTTAAGTGACTCTGCAGCTGATGCATAGCTCACACACCCTAGTCTCGTATCCTGTAAAGCTTTTTGTGATGGTGGTCCACTATTAAAGGTGCTATATAAAAATAAAGGTTATTATTATTATTATTATTATTATTATTATTATTATTATTATTATTATTACCCTGCCACACCAGATTCAGTGTTGTAAAAGCCCCCTGTTGGTGTTAACTCTCATTCTTGTCATTGTCTCCTCCTCAATAATGAATACAATCCCATTAATGGCCCTTGGGGCATTTACAACTGCATACCTCATAGCCTATTAAAAAACTCAAAGATCAAGATAGTCTTACCAGAGGAAGGAGATGAAGGGTGTGGACTGTCCTCCTGTGCACTCCCCGTCTGTGAAAGGCCTCCTCCAGCTCCACTTTCCTCAGTGATGTTAGAGGAACCTGGAGTTGTGGATCTGCTGATGGACTGAGACTCTGGATCACTTGCTGAGCCATGTCGCTCATCCAAGCAGATTTGGATCCCCTCCTCCCCAGGCTTCTGGTCCCTCTTGTGCACTCGGGAGTGGACAACCACTTGGTGATAAGTTCTAAACACCCTTCCGCAATCTGAGCACTCTGTGGACTTTTCCTTCATACTAGGTATGCTGTATTCAAGGCTCTGCCGAAGGCTGTGGGGCATAAACTCCCTGCTACCTTCTGAAGTGCCATCTTTACCTGAGACCAGGTTGCTGCTTTTGGCACATTGCACAGCTTCAGTGTGCAGCTTTTGCTTGGAACCATCAGCAGCCATAAGAAGGTAGTCTCGCTTTTCTTTAGCAAACAGTATGCCTGTATTGGCCAGAGTCTCTTCCTGACTGCACGTCACTTGTTGATGTTCCTTAGACAGAAAAGCCTGATCCATGGACATTCCCCTCGCCATAATCTGCCAAGCTTGATAATTGTTTATAGGGTCCATCTCTGTTACTTTAGCGGCTGCCTGCAAGCGCTCCATGCAGCTGGACTTTAAGGGAGGCACCAGGTTCAAACAACCCAACAAAGACCTCTTCTCCCCTTCACCCAAGCTGTGGCCCATTCCGCCAACCGGTGCCAGAAGTTTCCCAAGCATTTCTTTCTCCTTCATAGCAATGGCTGCTTTGCTAAGCATCTGGTTTTGATCACCTAAGCCTGTTTTATCAGGCGACAGGAACCCACTTTGCAAGCATGATATGTATCGGGAATACAAGTTTGCATGGGTTTCCTGTGCCATGCTATTGATAGTTACAGGCACCTCAGAGTCTGTAGGTGATGTGCTCTTAATAGACAGTTTGTTCAGATGCACTTTCATGTGGTTCTTCAGGAACCAGGGTTCTTTAAATCGCCTGCCACAGATCTGGCAGCAGTGCTCGAAGGAATCCTTGTGCTTCCTCATGTGGCCCTTCAGGAACCAGGCCTGGCTGAAGACCTGGCTGCACACCTCACAGCGGAACTCGTTGGTGGGCTTGTCCCCATTGCCGCTGGAGCCCTGGCCCTGAGCCGACTCTGCGGTGATGTGCGCCTTTTCCACATGGCTAATAAGGTCCTCCTCCTGGGAGGCAGCAAAGTCACACAGCGTACACTTGTAGGGCTTGTGCAGAATGCGGATGTGGCGATCCAGCTCCTCACGCTTCTTGAACTTCCCTTTGCAGAAGGTGCAGCGGAAGCCAGTGGGCGGGGCTGCCTGCTCTTCCTGGACTGGTTTGGGAGAGGGGGCCAGAAGAGAGGTGTTCTCAGGGGTGCTGTGGCTTGTGAGTGTTAGCAGACTGCAGGGGGCAATGGGTATCTGCTGCTGCTGCTGCTGAGTCTGCATTGGCTGCAGCTGATGTTGCTGGGGAGGCTGTTGCTGTTGCTTCATGTCAGGCCTGGGCTGGAGGAGGCTGCCCTTCATCTGCTTGTCCCTCAGGATGGCCCTCTCTTCCAGCTCGTGCAGGAGTCGGTTCTCCTCACGGACTCGGCCACGGCCCTTGCCCAGGTTGCCCAGCTTGTGAGTGCGTAGGTGGATCTTCAGGTTGCCTTTCTGAGCCGCCCGGTGGTCGCAGTATGGGCATTTGAAAGGCTTCTCTCCAGTATGGGTTCGCATGTGTAGTGAAAGGATGCTGTTGAAGCGAAACCGTTTTCCACAGAGAGGGCATGGGTACTTCCTGTTCTTTCTGGCGTCGTCTTCAATGTCATTCATTTGTGACATGATGCCCAGATTCTGCCCATTCAGGAACTGTTGAAGGTCTACTCTCCCGTTCATAGCCAGACTGGAATCAATGTCTCGGTTCAGATGGTTGGCAAGCAAAGCCATCTGACTGCTTATTGACTGACTAGCAAAAGACAGGTGACTTTTTTCATCCAGTGGGGTAGCAGCTTTCTCTTCAGGGATCTGTCTGTTGTGGATATCTGGAAAGGCATGGCCAAGTTGAGCAGTTAACTGGTGCAGCTTCTGGCTTATCGGATACTGGCCGTTAAGAACAGTGCTGTTGAGATGGGCTTCAGCTTCAGGCGCTGCTGAAGACACACCAAGGCACAAGCTAGTTTCTTCCATCCTAAAAGAAAAAGACAAGCAGAGAACAACGTTACATTTACACAACATCAAAGCTTTCACTGCATTCAGCCATTTTGCAACAGCTGTTTTACAAAAAAATCAATCTAAAAATATATTGATCTACTGTTAAGCCTGGAACTAAATATTTATGTAATGTGTAACAAGAAGACAGCCAACAGCCTTCCCATTTTTATTATTTTCTTCTAATCACCCTGTATACAAAGGGATTTCAATTTTAAACCTTGAAAAAACAATAAAAAATAATACTTTGACACAGGTTTGCTCACACAGTTATTTTTGTTACCCTGTCTGTAAAGTGCCATATTGTGGATGCACTTGTACAGCATATTATTCATATGTTTTTACAATTTTCTGTGTTTTCTCCTCTGAACTTTCGTTTCTACATTCTAGACCGCCAAAACATGTCAGCGATAGTGCAGCGTTAATACTTTTATAAATGTATAATTCCCAATCTGCAATATACTCTCTGCATTATCAATTGTTATATTACAATGGTTGCTGATTGCACATCAAATGTACACAGCAATTACTTTGTAAACAATTACATTACCTAAAACAAAGAGCATTACAAATCTTGTATATTTATTTATTTTCTTATCAAAGTATTCTGTAATGTTCTCGGTAATAACATACTTGTATTAGCCTACTGAATTTCCAGCCATAAAATGGCAGAGCATGGGCTACACTGTATTTGTATTAGAAACAGCTACAAAGGATAACATCTACAAGAAAGAATGTATCTGTGCAGTGAAAATGGACGGAGTACAATTGAAATGTATGTTCAATCCATTAAAAACATGTCCATCGTATGATCATGGTTTTAAGTGAGTTGCAGTGAATATTGTTTTACTCCATGCAACTGAGGGTCAAGCTTTAGAAACAATAAAATGAGTTTTGTTTTAGTCAACAAAAACTGCTGTAATATCTCATTAAGCTGATTAGTATGCTGCCTAGTAACAGCTCTAGGTGCTATAACGCATGATTATAATCATAAAAATCCTTCAGTGTTTGCAACTAAGCATTAACGAGGTATATTAAATTTTAAGGAGAATGTCACTAGCAGCTCGGCAAGATTTTCATACAGTATTACAAATTAACCCCTGGGTGTTGGGCAAGGTTGGCAACACATTTGGACCAACGTGGCTGACTGCGGTAATCATGCATACACAAGTACTTAGATATGGGTAGAGGCAGTCCGTAGCTTCATATAACGGAATTCCTCGGAAATCGTGGAATTTGCAGGCACATTCTGCAGCTACATCGTCATCATTGTCTTAGACTGCTAAAGACCTGAAATATGTAACTTAGTTGTTCGGTTCTAGTTTTGTTAAATGAACAGGTGCTTTGTCTCTTTCAAAACGTAGGAGTTAGTTAAAGACTGGAGTTAAGGCTTTGAAAATGTGGCCCAATAAGAAGTATTGTGTGAAGTGGTGTGATGTTTTTGTTTGACAGTTTCTAAAGATTGTATTGACAAAAATGCTTGCTATATTAAATTGGATGTACTTAACCTGTACATTGTTTGATATCATTATGTATACTTGATTTCCATTTTTATAAGATATTATTAATAATACACATACTAAACAAATAAGATGCTCCGCAGAACCCTTCGCAGATATCTACTTAAAATGTCTGCAGTTTTTTTGCATATTTTCCTGCACATTTGGACTGCCTCTAGCTAGCGATGCCGAAAGGGAATCCAGCAGTAACTAATGCAAAACATTTTATAAGGTAAAAATCAAGATACACAGGCAATGCTTCTGCAATGAAAAGTCATCGTGCAAAATATTTAAATAAAGCAGGTTTGGGAATAGAGAACATCTTTATAATAGACCCTGTTTATTGTAGCAATGGCTGGGTTAAGCAAAGCACACTGCAGTGTAAAACACCAGACTAGACTGGTGAACCTTTCAGGGTCATTTAACAGCTACACATATTATTACAAAAACAAACCAAGGCTTGTTTCATGCACACAGCTTTGGTGTGCTGAGCAAACACTTTATTATCTTTTGCTATCAACACAAGTGACATTTCTGCATCCAAACAAATTACCTCACAAACATTTTTCAAGAGGGCAGGGCTGGAAAGTTTAAAACACAGTTTATATTAACAGTGGTTTAATGCTGTACATTGGAAATAACTTTGATGTTAAGTAATGTAACATGAGCTGGATCTTAAAGTCTGCTTTGTCTGCAATATGCTACATTCCATCGTAGTGTTAGTCTCATGCTCAGTATCGCACTCATGCCAGTGTCTCGATGACCAGTGGTTGAAATGAAGCAATATTGATATTTAGTTATGACAAATTCATGAGGAAATTCTCACAGGCGTGGTAGTCTGCAAAACATAAAAAAATGACTATTTAATGAGTACATCTGTCATAGACTAAACATTTTACATTGATATTGTGATTCCATGTTGCACTGTATTAATATGTGGGATCTCATGACAGTACTGGCTAATGGAACAAACAAACTCTAAAAACAGCTAAAAGACTTTGCAATGCAGAAAAACAAACCACATCATATTTATAACATGTAATCCTTTTTTGAATTTACTCCCCTCTCTCTAATAAAGTCCATAATGCACAACTAAATCCTAGAAATCAATAATAATAATAATAATAATAAATAATAATGAATAACCAATGACAATAATCACATTGACTTAAAACAAGCACAATTATGTACACATAAAACTCAATAAAAAAAAAAATAGCTGCTTTTCACATATTTGCCTGGCCGACGTATATTAAGAAGCAAATCAGAATAAAAACCAAAATAGTTTTATCTACATAATTCAGTTCCATATTTCCAGATAGCAATTTATCTGATAATAACCTTTCATTCTGATAAGAAAAAGGAAGTCTATGCAATTGACGTGTGTCCACTTGAGCTAGCACAGCATTAAGAACAATTAGCTGAAACATAAAGGCTCCATCACACTGCGATTTCATCTTTCATAATGAAAGAAAAAGCACCAAGAGATCATTTGTGAAAGAGGGGTATTGCTGCGGTGTTTCAACATACATGCAGAACCCCAGAATTGAATTGTTAGCAAATCTAACACAATGGCTTTCAACTCAAAGATTACTACTGTGATATTAACAACAGTACTATTTTTGTGTTCCACATAAATGCACATGCAATATGACCAGCTTACCTTCCTGTACTGAAACCATTACATTTATTTCCATCTTAATATCCATTTCTGTGTAGGCACTATAGTATCTGACATGTTGGTGGATCCTAATTTTAATAATTTTGCTGTTCCAAATGTTTTAGAAAAAGTAGCCTGCAAGAAATTATTGAAGCTTGTTTTTTTTTTTTTTCTGGACTGTATTTCACAGTTACCTGACACATACAACATTTACTTATTGTGAACCAAGCACTTTTATAAATACTACAGTCAAAATGGAGTTTCTAAAACCACTGGAACTTCCTATTACACATTCTCAGACAGGTATGTCGTACATTCTTACAGTTTGTGGTTATGTTTACTGTTCCAAGCATCATCACATACAACTTGATTTTGCACAGCGTAAGTAAATTAGTATCAGCAGACACATGCTTTTGAGAACAATTCACTATTTGGGGAAAGTTCTTTATTTGAGCGGCCCCAGGCAGATGCAGAGATGATGTGAGGAGCTTCAGCAATGGAGCTGCAATGGTGGCTACAAACACTGCATTTATCCCTCATGAACAAATTCATAAAAACAAATAGCTAGTGTTTTTCTCCTTTCTTAAGAATCTGTCCACTTTCACCACTGTTCAGACTTATACTCAGTAAGGAAGCAATGTTTGCAATATTTAGAAAGTATTTCTTTATATACATTTTTTTTTTTTTTAATGAGGCAGATAATGCATGCAAAATTACATTCACATTTGTTTCACTTTATGGTTCAATAATTTGGTAGCCAAGGTTTGTATACAATCTACCTTCTATGCAGAAAAAAAACACTTTTTTTTCAGCTCTAACCACAATTTCCTAATACAGAAGTTTCTTTCTGTAAAAGGCATAATGATTTCAGGTAGCAAAAGTAACATGATGTTACCCTTTACCGTTTTCCTTTTGGCAACCGAGTCACTCAACAAGCTTAAAAAGAGCCAGCAGCTCCAGTTTTATTACTGACCCAATATGTGTCTCACAGTGTTACCTAAGAAGCCATTATTACATTGTATCTTATTTTATTCCATGTTTATTCCAATCCCATAATTACAGGAACCGTGAATTGAACTTGTCCCAATACTCACAGCTGGTCTGCGAACGAGTGGATTTCCAAGAGTAAAGATGAAGACAAATGCACGATTGTAAATAACGACACCACATATCTTCATCATATACTCTTCACATAACAGCAGTCTCTTTTAGTTGCAGTCTCAATGTTTAACAATATGTTATTGAAAGAATCTAAGAAGACTGTCAACAGGTAGTTCACCTTTCAGCTCATCACTGAAGATCAGTATAAGGAAAAAATGCAGCTTTTCATCCCCATGTCTGAAAGACTATATAGATGCCAGTGTTAGATCTATGAGAAGCATGCACATTCCCACAGATCATTGTTCTGGTAACTTCAGGTCTGCTCAAAGCTTTACTTTATGATAAACACTTGCTTTATTATACTCTGCAGATGTGGAGTTTATGTGCACCCTACAATACCACAGTAACTACAATGTATAATAGTTGCTTTTTATTTCCATTTTGTTTTAAGTCACACGATCTGCAAAGATACTTTGCACATACTATACAGTCAGAGCATTCCATTATATTCAACTTCTAAAATTTACAACAAAAAAAACCCAAAAAAACTAACAAACACCAATATTACAACTAGAAACAGACAACTATAGCTCCAGTAAAATTATTTTTTCCCGGTGCTTCTTGTTTTGTTTTTAAGCCTTTAAAAAATAAATTAGGCAAGACTTTAACCTATAATTCCTGATTTGAAAAAATAAAACATGATTTGAATCTGGGTGGCGTCAACTAACAAACATCTCTAAAATGCATGTACTAATGCACATATACACTGTATACAAATATTTTTTAAATATATCAAAGGCTCTGTTCTCTTTTATAAGAACATTTTCTTTTTTTCTTTTCAGAAAAAAATATATAGATATAAAAACTGGTGCAAACTTGATCTGGATCATTGAGTAAATCTAGGCCAAACTCTCAAAAAAAGAGAAACTTTATCTAAATATTCCAAACAGAACTTGGGATTTTGCATAATAAAATTAGACTGTTAATACTGAGGTTTGTCAAGATGTGTTTTAAAGGGAGCAGTGCTCAATAAAAGAGTTGGATACATCACTTTACAATGAAAGCTAAATATTTTTTGTAGATTGTTTTGTAGTGAAGGAGCTGCATTTTGTAAATCACAGATCGAGGCTGGCTTTTTAATGTACACATGAAACAGTATAAGAATGACCCACTTCCTTATGAAAGTAAATAGGACAGGATGTTCCTTTTCAGGATTCTAAAAAGTTAGCTTCTTTGAACCTGATGTGAACAGAACCCCAAACAACCAGATATCAGAAATAATTGCTGTTTTCTTCTGTTCTTGGTGCTCCTGCTGTAATGATTCTGCATAATGGTTTGAACAAAGTCTTGTGACAGGTGGTAAAATCAAGCTAGTAAGCACAGAGACAGGGTTCAATTTAGTTTGTGAATCCTTTAATTGTTGTGCAGCTAATTAAAAATAAAAGGTTCTTTACACGCCAGCATGTTTACAGTCACTGGTATGCATACATACCAAAAAGGACATTCAAGGGCTGAGAACTACAGAAAAAAATGCATATCTGCTGGCTTCAACACGCGTAGCAGCTTCTCACAATTTGAATCTGTAAAAACTTTTTTTTGCAAATCAAATACTCTGCTAATTAGAAGTGTGCGTTGTGTGAAATAACATTTTCAATAGGCTGCGTAAGTGTTGTACATCAATATTTTTTATATATTTATATATAAATGATTCTTCGTTGGCTTTTGAGAATGCTTTCTTCAAGCGATAATGCATAAGAACCTGGATTTAAGAGTGAAGAACCAATTAAGTGCTGTATTCTAATTGTTAAAAATAATGCACAGTCCATTTCAAGCATTTGTTAAATTACAATTCATTCTCAATACTGTGCCTGAATTTTTTTTTACTGATAGCCACCCTATACTGATAGTTGTTATGAAATATATGCCAAAGAGCATGATAAAAAGAAAGCTAACTTCCTGTTTAAGTAAGTAACTAATCTAATCAGGTCAATCAGGAAGGAAGAGATGACTAAATAGACAGAGCATTCTTTAAATCTAATACATTTATTTAAAACAGTGCATGCAGCTGCCGAATTACACAGTGTTTGTCTTTTGCAACCATGTTAGTGAGAAGATCACAGTAAAGCTGCATCACCTGTTCAACACTGAATTCCTCCTCCACTGTTAAATCCAAATTGAGATTAGGGAGTCCAATTGTCCAATGACACAGGGGAACGGGTGGGACTACTGGGTCCATGTTTATTTACTGTGCTGTATCAGTAAAATAAAACTCCTTTCTCTGGAAATGCTAACACTATATACAGTACTAAAGAACGAAAACTAAAATATACTGTTTTTTATTTGTTTTCCTTACACATGAATTCTTCTTGACTCGTTTACAGTAGCATCTCCAACCCCCATAAAACTGCATGTGCTCCGCCCCTTTAAGGATTCTCCAGTTTCCTTTTTGAGTCTAGTGGGATTTTTGGTACAACAAGATTACAGTAGACCCCGTCTTAATAGCATATCCCATTAGCCATTAATCAGATGATGCAATTAACAGGGACCAATATGTCCATTTTCATAAAGAAAATGTGCTCACAATTGTATGCAGTTAGCATGAATACTGTATGCAATTGGCTGGTATAGAATTAAGTGTAATACACTGTAATCTTTGCAAGAAAATGACAAACATTAATCAAAAGACTAATGGCTGGCAGTACAGGTTTGGCAGGCCTACTGCCAAACAACTGTCTGTCCCGCTGGTAATTTCTGTTACAGAAAGTATTGCTTCATTTACTCTTTCTTTGTCTTAGTTAAGTGAATAAGCACTATGTTTTTTTTTTTTTTAAATGCTACCATGTATTTAAAATGCTATAAATAAATAATTTATATATAGAAAACTCAAGATGCTTAATCGTGCTTATAATGTTATAATATGGATTTCATATAATCATACAGCATACAGACAATGTGCAGTACATTACAGTATAGTAATCTGCCGCGTATCTAACTGCGTTGGGACCAAAGTAAGGGATGATATGTAAAAAGGCGGATAAATGAATCCTGTTTTAAATACCATTATACACAGCTGTAACAATTACTGTATTCACACAATTATTGTTTTGAAATTCAGCTTTTGTTAGGGAGCTCCCCTAAATCCCTTGTTTAGAAAGATACAGGGTATTAATGCTTGGGAGGCAAGAGATCGAGATGGAGGTTGAAGTTGATAAGCCCTGCAGACGAAGAGGATTTATTTACATATCAAGTCAACACACTGAACAGCTCATGTGACACTACCAGCAGTGGTACACAGTGTACGAAACCTTTGGTGGGATCTACAGTCTCTGAACGGATCTTCTCTGTTCAATAATAAACTAACGTTGCTGAAGAGGGTAAACTGTTAGGGTGGATATGTGACGGGCGGATACACGATGGATTACAGTAATACACAGACAGCCTGCTTCCTATTGTGCTGAAAGAGAACTAATAAAGAAATCAATTTTGCCAATCAGTTTCCAAGCAGAGCAGAGGAGGATCTATATACCATTGACATCACAGACCAGGTATTTTTTTATTGTATTTAATGACACTAATTAATTTAAGTTAATACAGAGACAAAGGGCTGGATTTCTGAGGGATGTGCAATACTGGTTACAGCCACTGAAGAGTAAAGGGAAAATATAAATCAAGACACATTTACAGATAGTGTGATTATTTATAGTGTTAAAAGGTGTCAGTATTTATAATAGACCCCCATGTGTTTATATTTCTGGACCACATTTGTATCCGTGTCAGAAAATGCACAATGTCTACAAAACATATGCCTGCTGATGCTCAACCTGTCGCAAAATTAATACTAGAAAAGGTACAGTATACTTTTTTTTTTTTTTTCCTACAGATGTCACACAAGCTGCCTGGGATCCTACTTAAAAATCAACACGGTGACAAAAATAATGCACAACAATAGCTCGATCACAGCTAACTGCTCGTTGGAGCCACTCGACAGAATGCTGAAGTGGTACAGCACCAACTGGGGCAGGTTAGCCACACCCCGAAGGGTAGATTTATGACCCACAGACATTACCCAATAGGTACAGTGTTTTAATCTTCCTTCCCCAACCATCTCGGAGGACTGAACTTGTTTATAGATCATCCTCATGGTTTGGCACATCTTTTCTTCTGCATCTGATTAAGTTAACAATGTGCTGTTATTTGCATGCTGATTTAACAGACCCTTCTTTACAGCTGCTCCTAAAAGATGGTCTAGCTCTCTGTAATATGATAGCACAGCAGTCAGTAAATGCAATCTTTGTCAAACCCAGGTGTGCTCTTGACTTCGTTCTAATTCGTTCCAAGCAATTTTTTTTTTCTCCCCGTAGCTTTATAAGTTTCTATTATAATCAAATCTGGAGCCAAATCGCTCCTTTTTTTTTTTTTGTTAATTATAGACTGAAACTGATGTGAATGTATTCAGAAAGCATCTTCAAAATAGGTCGGCATACAGTTTTCTATTCTTATCACATTTAAATGTCAACATGGTGCAAAGCTCTAGAAATGAGTTCAGGCAGACTTCAACCCCCATTTAACATTTAAAACACTATTCTGTAAGCCTAAAGCATGATTTAAATTATTTTACACATACAAAAAGACACAGTTGTATGGCGTTAGGATGACTTATTTTTATGCAGAGATAATTTTATACCTAAAGAAAGAAAGATAATTTAGATACAATATCTATCTTCCTCTTGACAGTGTGCCATGTTATTGTTCAAGGCAATTCATAAAGAAACCAACACATCTAACCTAACCTGTTTTTTTTGTTGTTTTTTTTATAGAGATAGGTAGATAGATTGATATATACAAACATACATACATATATAAATAGACACACAGATACACAGTACACAGACAGACATTGCTTTTTTTGGTAACTTGAGGGGTGGAACAGGTCTTTAGAGTAATGATCAAATAAGTTTCTGTTCAAAAACTGAACACTATCATTATCTTGAGGTAACATTTGTGTGGTGCTTTATGCAAATATAACAGTTGTATTTACTCTGAAAGCAAAAGTGACAAATGCATAGAAATGAAATATGTGCAGTGTTGCACATGTCAGAGTGCTGGAGTATGCTGAGCCCTACTCCTTAATTTCATATAAACGGAGGTCAACATTTTAGAGAAATTATTTCTATACGGTTAATAAAGTCTAGCATAACTGAGTAACTTGAGGAGCTGAAGTGCAATTGAATCAGTCTTATCTATGATTTCTCTACCAGTCAACAAAAAATATTTTCCATATTGAATAATCAGCACAATTTCATAAGGTTCAGTCTCACCTCTCAGTATCACTGTCATGGCAAACATACCATTATGAAAAATATTTTCACTGAGCAATAAAAAACAAATGCATAACCAAGCAACCTTGGAGGGCATGTAAATTAAAATTTACAGAACAAAATGTTAATTTAAATACGATCTATCTGTTGCATGAGGAATACACCTAGTTATATACCAGTACTTTTTTTTTACACAAAGGCCAGCATGCATTTTTAGCTACTCAGAACTAGTTATGCAGGTTTCCAGATGGTCATGGTGGTTCAGGTTATGGTAAAAGTAAATTCACTGTAACCTTTGACAGTTAAATGTAATTTTATAGCAATGTATCTAAAGTTAACCTCTGTTGGAACTGTAAAACCCCTACTATAGATGGTGACCAGAACGACAGCACCACTCCATATGTACAACAAAAACAACAAGGAAAAGAATTCACGGTGCTGCACTAACACATGATCGTTAGTCATCAAAATGCCTGTTTGAAGAACAAGATCTAACCTTACAAGAACGCAGCAGTGTTGGTACAGAACAAGAACAGGAACAGGCTGTGGTTGAAAAGATGTTGGATAAAGGACAATGACATCCAGGCAGAGGATTAATACAACAAACCCAACGTTTTGAAGAAAGCAGAGCTCAGATCACAGCTCACCTGAATAAAACGAAGGGCCGTTCACTGCTAGTCTATTAGCACTTTAAACAGAATGGAGACAGTGCATAAAATCTGTTTATCAATGCAAGAGGTTAAATGATTTCAGGGCACCTAAAAGGGCTCTTACATAATACACTAAAATGGAAAGCAGTTACATAGAGAACGTCAACGTTCGTTGCGGTTGTGTCTTGTCTGTAGCTCTGCCTCAGAGGCTGATGGTGGTGTGACATGGACTATTCTGGCACAATATTCTGATATGAAACTGAGAAAAAAATTGTTAAGTTTTTCCTTAACAATATCGCATGGGTGATATACAGTACTAGTCATATAAACCTACTGCTTCTCTCGACAACACAACTTAGCAAACCAAGAACTGTACTAAATGCCAATCAAAAGAGCCAGCCAAGAGGAACCCTCCTGTACTGAACAGCTAGAAGCGCAGCACTTGCAGTCTCTGTAATGAAACTGCTATTAAAAAAAGCAGTGGGCTTCAATCTCTTAAGTAGTTATCGCATATAAAGAAAACAACTCAATCTACAACATTCTATAAATGCCTAACCCAAAAGACATACATGACAGATATTTAGCTCATTAGATGTTGAAACTCATTTCTCTTACCTCATGTATAATGCAGATCGTCCAGTAGAAATTATATTCTACAAGCCATTGCCTGGTGACTTAAAATATTTATCAAATAAAAATACCATGCCTGGGTAGTAATCTACCAATTATTGTGGTTAACTAGTGACAGGTATGGAGTGGTCTTGTACATTTATATCCGTTTTCAGTCTTAACTTTCCCACTGTGTGTAGCCTAGCTGCCTGGGGCTAAATACATGAAGTGGATGCATGTTCATTACTTAATTTTTCTAGCACTTTCATTCTTGAAATAGTTAAGATGGAAAACACTGTCAGGGAGCCTTGGTAAATTGCAGTCAAAGCAGCTGTCTAAGAATCTGTTTAACAGAACTCAAAGACCGTGCTGGATGCCGCCTAAACACAATACATACTGCCACATTTCTATAAAAAAAAAATATATATATATACTATAAAGTTGCTTTTCACTAGGATAAAAGTAAAATTGAAATAAACTTATAAAACAGACTGATAGAATGATCTACAATTTGGACAAACCTCACTAAAACCTCATAAAAACCTGACAGATATTTCCACTGCTGGTGGTAAAACATCTGCTCAAGGCTGGCGCTGATGTTCTCAACTGCATCTGCTTTTTTTTTTAAAGAGCGACAAGTGCGTTTAGCCCTCAGGACGCTTCCCACGTTTGGCATGTTTATAGTCATAATCAGAAAAAATACAGCTGAACTTCTGTTACGATTTTGTATCCTGGGTTAATTTATATTGCGGTGCACATCGGTTCATGTGCGACATAACTAGATTGTAAAAATGCAGTGTGTACTGTAATACTGAAAGATAAACAACCATTTTGACAAAACTCTTGAAATGGTTGACTGCAGTACCAGTACATTGCTGAATATTTACACAAATCTGTTACATCAATAAGGTTTTGAAATATTTTATACAAGATTCATGCCAGCCCTTTCAATCAAAATACTGGTATTATTTTATTTATTTATTTAGAATCAGCAATTATTTTTCAGATTTTCTCCCCAATTTGAAATGCCCAATTATTTTTATTTCAACCCGGCCCACCGCTGACTCGGGAGAGACAAAGACGGACACATGCGTCCTCAAAGATTGTGTGCTGTCCATCAGCGGTCGGCAGTGGAATAGACTGGATTCAAGCCGGCGACCTCCAGGCTAGTATAGGGTACATCCTGCATTTGCCTTTACCGGATGCGCCACTCGGGAGCCCACTATTTATTGATTATTTAACCATACCCTTAGTCTTTCCTCAGTCAACTTATATTTATACAGCAGTTTCTTCAAAAAATATGTCTCAAAACATGACCATGACTTAAGCAAGACTCCATAACTACATTGATGATACCGAGAAGGACTTTTAGTCAAAATTATATCACAGAGTTTCTTTAAATAGTACACCCACCCCTTGTTATATCACCCCTTGCTATACTGCGGATTCGAATATATCGCGGTGCTGGAGTTGGCTCCCCATTTTTACAGTCTAACTACGCATGCCTTAGCTGCAATATAGGCAATTTAACTTAGAATTACTGTTTGTTTTATTTGGTACTGCACATCACAAACAAAAAATTACAAAACAATTAAAAAAAAACCATTAATATCGTACTGTTATCATATACACACGCGCTGCACAATAACGCAAAACAAATTAAATATCTACTTGCTGAAGCGGTTTTAATTTTAGCTGACGAGATGTTCACTTGTGGCAGCAACGCACTAGCAAAAGTCACAGGGCAGTGACGTCACTCCCTAACAGCAAGCCTCCTGTGTTGGGAATGGATTCTTTGTGCATTTGAGAAAGGAGAGGAAGACTCCTGAAATGAACTGGAGACTTACTGTACTGTAAGTTGATGAGAAGCAATTACTCTCCGCTGTATGAATTAAAATGGTGTGCTTCTTTTTCTACAAAAAATGAGAAAAAGCGGATTGCGTAGAGGACTTGTATTGGACCCTGAAGCCCCCGATAAAACGAGGAAGTATTTGTACAGTATGTTAGCCTATTTGTTTTTTGCAATATATCAATTGGGTGGAGTACTACACTACAACAAGGGAAGACTGTTTACAACTCTGTGTAGCCCTGTATTGTATACTCAAAGTTAATAATAGTTAGTAGATATACATTAAGCACAGAAACAAGTTCTACAGTGTGCGGTTAACATCTCAAAATGTTAATACGTGGTATAAAATAGCTGGTAATATTGCACAGGACGTGTCTCTAACTACACAGTAATAATACCTGAATTACACGAATGGCTGCATAGTTATAATGCAACAACATTTTTAATAAGAAAAAAACAGAAAACAAAGTTGCTTGGCTCTTTTGGCAGTTGCTTTATTAAAAGTGTTGTATGTTTTCAGTGTAATAACTGTGTAACTATATATGCAAGTACAGTGTAATTATGGTGTAGCGAGAGACACTTAATGTAGGGTTACCAAACCTTTAAAAACACACTATTAAAAATGTATGTTGATAGTTATTCAAGTATGAGCATCATGCTTGTTAATGCACATTAATCATGATTTGTTAAACATAATTGATGAAATCGTGTTTATTTATACATTATATATGTAATAATAATAATATTTCACTAATAATAGTAATACTACCACTACTACAACTAATAATAATAATAATAATAATAATAATAATAATAATAATAATAATAATAATAAATAAATTCTATTAATAATTGACTCATTTTGAGAAAATGGCTTTAGCAATCTCATCAGTGTTTTTTTTTTTTTTTTTTTTTTTTTTAATATGCCTGGCATAAACTGTATTGTACTGCAAAGTACCCCTTGTTCGAAATAGTGGCAGATGCTAATTTAAATGAGTGTGATCAAAAGAATCCACTGTTCCCCGGGGACTGCCCTCCCCTGCCTTGTGTGTTAAGAGTGCGGACAGGTAGATGACTTGGTCACTTGGATCCTCTGATGTCAAGTGCACTGCTGTGCAGGCAGCAACCTGCTAATGGTGTCATCAAACCGATTGTGGATTCGCCCTGTCTGGCCAATTTACAAACCGTGAGGATGAGACTGCCTGTGATGTTGGATGTGCCAAGCATTACAATATGGTTTCATAAAATTACAGTAATAGCTTTTTAAAATACAAAGGGAATGTAAAAAGAAAATATATATGATACAGAGACAAAGGTAGATGTATACCGATACTTGGTCCCTTTCAATCCCCAGTATTGCAGAGAAATACATTTTATGTTCAGTTAAACACTGATTTCATCATCTCAGTAAAACACATAACTTAAAATGAAATCAAATATTAAAAATGACAGCCTATATAAGTGCTGTGAGTAACTTCAGGTCACGGAGGGAGGGAAACGCAGGCAAGTTGTCAGGCACTATCTGTCAGAGTGAATTAGAAACAATCATCGAAGACTGAAAGGGAAGGTGATTGTTATTAAGCAGCAGGGCTGTGAGCAAGCTACCCAGATGTGGTCATGCATATAAAGAACAGGAAACAGCAGTTTAATTCAGGAAGCTCTGGCGAGCAGGGCAGCACAAAGGATAAAAGTCTTTTGTAGCTAATAAGATAGAAGTTACTTAGATAACAGAGGGGTTAGGAGCTAGAATAAAGCATATTTATTTCACTACCACTCTCTACTAATATCACAGAAATATAATAGAAAAAGAAAAAAAAAGGATTAGAAGAATCTAGAAGTATAGATTAGTAGCCTTTAACATCTAAAGGAATAAAATGCTGTGGCATACGTATAAAAATTATTCACACTATCATAGGAAAATGATTTGCCTCCCTCATTGTAACACCTGCATGCACACTGCATCTTCTTTAATGAAATGCAGACAAATATTCTGACGTACAGAAGACATACATCTGATAAACTGTTTTATTTAAACATTTTGTAAATCTGAGAGCTGTAAACACATAGATTGCTTAAAACATACGACTTATTTTAAAAGGGGAAGTTAAAAAAAAAATGCATTTAACATATCTCAGTTTCTAATTCATTTAATTCAAAATTTCAAGTGTAATATTTCTGAGGGCTGTTCCTTTACATCCTGTGGTGACAATATAAGGTTAACAGTTAATTTTAGATTCCCTAGCTATAACTGAGCTGTCATTTATAATTTATGGCGCTGTGCTATGGATGTAAAGCAACTGGACAGTCAACATGGAGTGCACAGAGATATATTAAGAAAAGAGCAGATGAAACAGACACTAAAGAATGATATTTAAGCATACAGTTGAAAATGAATATGTATGTATTTTAAATAACTAATTTTCTCTAAAGACACCGCTATCAAAACAAATGGAATAGGTGCTTCCGTACAGGAAATATATGATTTCAGTGAGATTAGATACAGTGTGGGATAAGAAGATGTTCTGTAGAGCATTTGTAATTAATCACAAAGAGCACTGGGATTACTGCTTTCACTGTCATGGACTGGGATTTTAAAACGTTATGTTTTCAATAACGTTATTTTTTAAACATTACAGTGAAAATGTGCATGGTTTAATAAGCACATTATTTCTTTTGTGTTCCTGTGCTAATTAATGTTCAACCTATAATAAGCTTTATTTTGCTGCTTTTTACTGTACCTTTAAAAGGCTACATCTATAAAACAGAAAAGCTGATACTTAAACATAAGTTTAAAAACTGTTTATATTTTTATATTTTTTTGTGCTGTGAATGCATTTATCCAGTCTTGGACATGAAAATGTAAAATACCTAAAATACATCTAGGTTAAATAGCATATCAATTTTTAATGCCAGCTCTTCTTATGCTGTAGCTACACTGTCTGTCTGGAGCTGTTGCAATACAGTAAGTTCTGTTTGAAAATCAAGATTCACAGAATGAGAGAAGCTACAGTACAGTAGTTATATGCCATTGTCACTAAAATATTTAAATATTTGATACTTTTTATATACTTCACTAGACTTCGTTTTCATGCTCTACACACAATATGCATATGTCTTAACTGTGTTCATTTATGTGACACTGGATGTCATATTATACCACGTGTAAACTTTTTGCAAGACAAACAGCTTAGTCTGGCCTGTTTTCTCATGTGTACGGCTATCTTAAGATATTTTTTTCCTTTCACAAAGGAAAGCAACATAAGACAGTGAAGCTATGGTCAATGTTAACAATGAATTAAGATACAAATAAACATTTTGAAGTACTTCATTGTTTTGTTTTGTTTTTTTGTTTTTTTTCAAATTCAGCAATTAAACTGCATAGCCCTATACAACACTGTTACTAACACATATTGCTTTTAATCTACATAGAAAGGGAAAGCGCTGTGAAGAAGTATAATGTCACCACTTTCAATATGAAGGGCTGTCATGTTGGGTGCAAATTGTACTAGGATAGAGAATCTTACCTTAACACACTAACTGCATACTTGTGTTAGGACTATCAGTCTTGTTAGAAAATACCCAGTCAGGGGTTGCAGCTGAGCTTGGTTGGCGCTGACGGATGGCCAAAGGGGCGTCCCACTTCCCTATCACAAAAGAAAGATAAAGGAGAGAGAGAGAAAAAAAAAGATAGAGATGATGTAAAGTGAAATGTAACAAATTCACCAAATCACAGCAATATGCAGAGGTCAAGGAAATTCAACTGAAAAGGTGAAAGATGAAATCAAATCCGGCATGCGAGAACGAAAATCTATCCCAAAGCAAGGCCACCAGTGACGTGCTGTAGACAAGAAGCTAAATACTGCAGAGCACTGGGATCTTTCATTTTCATCGGATCAATAAAAGCTTATATTTATCAGGATTCCAAGCAGCTGCCACTTCTGACAACCTCCACTTTATTGTCTCACTCCTTGTGCTAAATCAGACCATAGACTATAAAAGAGGCAACCTTCAATGCTGTTTACACCTCAAGACACAATTCCATTAAGAGGTCCCTTTTTTGTTGTTAAAGAAACATGGCCTGTTATTATTATATTGGCAGAAGCTACTCCTCAGTACTCTCTTTGTTCCCCCCGCATGGACCTGCCCCTGTACCACTGTGTTCTCATACTGTTAACTAAAGCATGCATAGGGGTACAACAGTTACCCTTGAAAACTATATATATATATATATATATATATATATATATATATATATATATATATATATAAAGAAGAGTATCTCACTGCTAAAATAGTTGCTACTCTAACCATCAGTACAACAATATTTGCTATCAGGCATTCTAAATAGATTATCACCAGTCCATCTGTGTCATTATTGATTTATAAGGCTTTAAGCTGCTTTAGAATAGACGCTTTCCCACTAAGGGGCTTCTTGTATAAATCAGAGGCACACTCAAATACAGCACTTGCCTGTTACTAACTCTCCTCAAAGCCATTTGAAAGAAGGGGCAAATAGGATGGACTTTTTCCTACACTCCCTTCTAGTATATATGCAAAATGTGTTGTCTTTTTAATAGAGTAAGGAAAAAAAAGAGAGGGGGGGGGTCATTAACATATGAATGCTATATGCAAATGCTTGTGGAAGAGCAGATGTTGGTGCATTTAATTGACCTATATGTGAATTGCATCCAAACCTTTAACTATATTAATATACACTACTACACCAGTAACTAGAGCCAAAAAAAAAAAAAAAAAAAAAAAAAAAAAAAAATTGAGAAAAGTGGATTCTCTAAAAGCATGCACTTGTCATGAATCTGACAGGGATTCTGAGATGCTGAAACAAGGTCGCTGTCACCAGTATTTCGCTGTCATCTGCATTCTGCTCCTTATAAATGACATCATCATGGGGTTGTGGAAATCGATCACTTAATAGCATTTGGAAAATTCTGCAGTCTGAAGCAGGTTATAAAGAAAACCCCAGTTTTATTCTTTCTTTCTTTTCTTTTTTGTTTGTTTCCTGGCAGAAATGTCATACGTCTTAAGCTGAAATGTTTGCATGAGTGCACCATGAGAAACACAGATGCCATTTTATTCTGCGTGCCTTTATTTTCCCTCTTCTTCTCGGAATGTCATTAAATTGTATTAAATAGCCTTTTGTCCAGAGGGCACACACCACCCAATATATGATAATGTATTACTGCCCCAGTGTTCCAGCCACTGAGCTGAAACATTTGAAGGCTGAGCAGTGTAAGTATGAAACACCATTGTGTATACAGCCTGCTAACAACTGTGACACATACTAATAGAAACATACCTAATAAATTACTGCTTTTAGGTCTGGCAAGCTGACATTTCTCTGCAAGGGACAATTTTATATTTGCTGCACAGAACCAAATTGTATCATATGGAGCCACTGCGAATTAGCATAAAAATTAACACTTAAATTTCAGCTTATTTTCAACCCCTCTCCTCCTGCCACAACAATCAATTTCTCTTATAAATCTGATTAGATTTTATGATGCTTATTATTCCGAGCATGTCTCAACACAGCATTCACAGGCTTGAAGACTATTTGTTTAAATAGAATTAAGAAGCAGATAAATCTATAGGTGTTTCACTCCAGTCCCATCCTTCATCTGTTTCTCACCCACACTGTAACACCAGCAATTGATTACAAACACTAATTAACATACAAGTAAGAAACTTGCAGTATTTTACATTTAGATGATTTATTATTTACATATTTATTCAGCTTGTGTTTGTTTGTCATCTTCTCATCTGCCAGATTCAGGCTCAAATCCAGACTACACCAAAGTGTACAAAAATAAACACATTCTGTTCTGAAAAAAATCCTACCAAACAATATCTTTTTTTTATTCTCCGATGTGTCCATGGCATGAAATAGAGACAAAGAAAATGTGTTGATGGTAATCTGGCCTTTTCCAAGCTTTGTCATTAAGAAACGGCTCTCTTTATGTGTTTTTTAATGACTGTTTGTGCAATTTGTCATCCAACAACCTCGATGCATTTTCAATAACCATCGCATACCAGTCTTACTAACACTTCATCAAGTATTGAACTAGTACTGGGAGACAAAAGGTCTTTATAAGGTTAAAGGTTCAAATATGATGATTGATACATTATCTTTAATCTAAGTCAACTTTTTGCTAAAACCGTTAAAAATAAAATAGGTTGGTTCACTGTAACCCCTCCGACCCATCATTTTATCCCCACCCCAGTTATTATAAAGGATTCTAAACTTTCCCGATAAATACATTAGTGTGACAAGTCTCCTTGTCTTCACCTAGGTCCCTCAGACAATTGGGAACCACATTTACTCAGGACAGTTACACATAATCAAATGTAATCTCAAAATAAATAAAGCTTGTGGTGCATTTTTATTTTAATTTATACATAAACCCACACAAATAGCAATAATAATAAAAAAAACATTATATTTATATTACATGTTTAATCAAAGGGGAAAATATCTAAAAACAGAGTGACTTCAGGATCTTGTTTAAGTTAAAACTGCTTCTTTTGTTCACTTCATGCAGTAAAAAAAAAAAAAAAAAAAAAAAAGATAATAACTATATTATTCCACTACTTTACCTCTTACCTGAGCCTGGGTTTCAAGACTCAAATACATAAAGAACATGGCTGGTAACATTTAATTAAAGTTAGGGAGTGGGTTTAATTAACTTAATGTGGATAAGTGTGGAATGTAAGATTAATTCATATTAGTAGAAAATCACGTGTTAGTTTGCATGTAATTACATTTGAATTACCAACACTTAGTAAGAGTGACCCATGCAAGTGCTATCGATTTTGCAAAAGCTGGAGCTGTAACTGTTGATCTTGTGATCTCATGGTCCTGCACCTTGAATAGTGATAAAGAAATAAGTGCAAGAAAAACCCTGAAGTTATAAGAGGATAACAACGGCCCCTGCCACGCTACTGCACAGAATAATTTAAACCAGCTAACCCCTATTCTTATGTTAACAAGGCAAATAGAACGGGCCACCCAGCAGTTTAAACTCAAATCCATGGTTTAGTAAAATAATCATTTTGTAACTGAAACATATAATTTTTACAGTTTCACATAGCAACTTCTACCATACCTATATATTTATGTCTCTTTAGTTCACAAAACTAAAGAATAATAAACCAAGCACTTAACAACAATGTTTTCTCTATATTACGTAATACAATAGCGCAGAGGAATTTGAAAGCCTTTAAACACAGAGTAAACACTGGGTTCTTTGTTGAATATACAGTATTTTTTTTTTTCTTCCACCCCTTTAAAACAATGCATCCACATCTGATGAGCACCCCCAACACACCCACCGTGATATTTTATAGGTTAAATCCTGCTGTATAGAAAGTCATATTTTATAAGTGAAGTTTATTTTTATGAGTGTGCATAATTAACACAGCATGTACTGTCTTTCAGCAGCCCAGCCAAGGTCTTTATTTAAACAACTTTTATTGTGAAATGTTTGCATTCTCAGCATTCGGAGCCCACACACAGATTATTATTTCAAACTTTGTTAGAACAGTTTGAAAAGTTTACGCTTAAAGCAGTTATTGTTTTTGATTACTTCAGTTTTGGGATGAATCAACATTCTTTGAGATCTGTTAAAAACATGTTTACAGAATCGGGTTCTGAACTTGATAGCCTAAGCTGGAATATTAACTTCTCTTCTTCAAGACATTTATAACAAGATGGATTAAACAATTTCTGTAAAATGTATCGGTTGTTTGGTTTCAGCACAGCTCTTCTCTCTTTCCACTGTTGAGTTTCTTCACAAAAGCGTTTTATAGAACTTGAAAACGGAGGTGAGGTTTTAAGACACAATGTTTGTCTTCCAACTTGTCTTAGAAGCTTTAAGTAACAGCAGATGCCTATAGATATGAACTCTTTCTAAATTATGTTAACTTTTAACCGCACCATTAAATGCATCACCATCAGAAGACCAACTAACATTCTTTACACTCAAGTGTGCAAGTCTCCTTAAGGTCAGGGGATGTAAATAAAACAAGGACAAACCCTAGAGATTATGGAATATGTGCTCATGCAAAAGAAACATAATGGTGTCATGACCCATGAATCTCTTAGTGTTGGATTCAAAAACATTGTCGTGACTATGGAAAACGTAGTTCATTTTGACCTGTGGCATATGATATATAACTTTGCTTACTGCAATGTCCGTAAATAAATATTGTACATTATTTGGCCATGGATCCATTATCTATTCATGGATACGAAGAGTTCCTTTTACCATATATTCACATTATATGTTTACAAACCTGACTTCAAGATTATTTTTGTCATTACAACAATAACCCACTGGGTGGCACTGAATGCTATGAAAAAGTTAATGCATTTCAGTGGAAGACATCACTTCTGATATCAAGTATGGAGTATAAGGTATCACTTCTGAAAAAGTAAATTTAAATAATTTCAGATTTTTATATTCATCTTTTTTGGTAGGTAGATAGTCTAGTGATATCCAAAACCTACACTTTTTTTTTTTTTTTTTTTTTTTTTTAAAACCAAAAAGGATTTTTCAAGAGCGAAAACACTTTGCAATCCAAATAAAATGCAATATCTCACTGAAGTACGGGTTGTTTAAAACATTCCTGAGCAAATGTTTTGGTTTTTCAGTTCCTGTAATTAACCATAGCAAGTGCACATGTACCACTTCAAAGTAGTACTCTTAAACTCTGACATGCTTTCCTGACACATGCTGCAATTATTCTTAAGCAAGGTACCACTGCAGTTGTCTCAAATACAGATATAGCTCTTGCCGTGAGGTCAGTTTACTACAGATTTATGAATTAACGAGCAAGGAAATTTAAGACACCTTTTCCTGAATTCTTGTTTTAAATGAGTCCGGTCAATTGAGGCTGAAAGATGTTATTCAGACTCTGCTGACTACTTTGAAACATGTATTGTTAACAGTGATATGTGTAGCAGTGCTTTACAGATGGGAGCTCTAAAGCTGTGGCTGTCATCGTTTGATGAAGAAAAGGAAATGATTTCACTTAAAATATATCCCTTCTTGTGTTGTTTTGTTTTAACCGAGCTTGTTCTTTCCATGGAAGTGGATATGTTTACTGAGTCGTTTTTCCACTAGTAACACTGCTGTAATATCAACAAACCCTCTCCAATTATTTAAATATCATAACTGTAAAATACCTTAAACATCATCTCTACTGCAAATAACTTACTTGCGAGGTTGTAAGTGTAAACAAAAGGATGCATCAGGATTTTTTTTAATGATGTTTTTAAAAGAAAAAGAAAAAAACGGCTGGTTAAAAACTAAACAAAAAAACATAAAGCTGCCATCTGTTTTATGATGTTTCCATTGCAGGACTGCGCTGTGTGCCAGTTAACTGAACCGTGGCTTGCTAAAGAAATTGCAGGGGTCACAGATTGAAATAAGTCTTTAATGATTGATTTTTTATTTTTATTTTTTTTTCCTAAAGCGAATAAAGCGAATCAAACACTAGCAAAACTAGCAGCGCATTCATTATATTAATTTCATCATTTATTTATTTTTTTAAATGCTTCCCACTTCTTGACAGTTTTGGACATTGTCAGTTACTTATCCAAGCGGGGTAGATGAGCATCACACTGGGATCCTGCGGTTGTTAAGTGAGCACATTACCCATCTGAGTAAAAGAGCAACTCATTCTAAGAGGCATTCAGGTTTATTATCATAGAGATTTGTCACATACAAACCACACCCTGGTTCCACTACGACAGCAGACAGACATCATCAGACAACTCAGGTTTACAACCCTACACAGCTGTTACAGAATTTTCAAGCTATCCAATTGGTTGCGGCAGTTTGCAATTGGAAAAAATACAATGAGGAATCTTGCCATTCTTCTAAACATGGGCATTTACATCATCAATGTTTTCCTGGATATTCCTCCAGGTGTTCTTGGTGTTACATCTTTAAAGTAGCAGTTTTATCTCATACAGTACATAAGACAGTAATATTTCACAGGGACTACGGTGGGGAATCACACAAACAAAAGATCAGAACTACAAATTGTGTTGTAGCTTAGACAACACCTATTATTTCCAAAAGTTAAAACAGAACTCTTTGCATGCCAAGCCAATGAAAAACAAACATCTCTGAATGTATATAAGAGTATGGAGATGTGTATAGAGAGTATAGTTTAGATAAACTGAACAGACCTCCTGCTTGGATTCCCTTAAAACAATGTCTCATTGTACCTCGCTCTGGAGTTACAGAATCCTTTTAACTGAATATGAAATCGGCTCTCACACGTGACGGTGCATTGGAGCTGGTATTGATTGTACCTGGCTCCAGGAAACTATCGCTTGTGTCATTCAAATCTTCTCAATTTGTTATCACTTGTTTAACCCCCTCCCCCCAAAGTCCCCACAGGTTCTAGAATTTAGAACTAAATCTTAGGAAAAACAAAATCTTCACAATGTCTTTATATAGCTGTTCCCCTTGACCTTGGGCAACAGTATTCATTGCATCATTATATTACCTCTTCATTAAGTTTTCATCATTTATAGCAGTGTTATCAAACTGCATCATTCCTTGACTGTAAATATAGCCCTGAATTGAGATCATTTGAGTCAGAATCCACCGGATCCGAACCCACCTTCCCCCCTCCTGGGGCTCAGGGAACTGCAGATAAGGGTTTCAATTTGATCAAGCAGTTTAAGGGGATCATTGTTCTTTCCACCTTGTCACTCCATTACTCCATGCTCCATTTCTACAGATTATTAGGTACATCAAGTTTAATCCTAGTATCAATTCTGTCACATTTGAGATTGTTGAAGTAAATGCCCCTTTGCAATCAAGTTGCTCTTTCTCTCACTCTCTTTCCAGTTAGTTGAAGGGGAGCTTTTATTCATCAGTTTGGAAGAATTTTAATCTCCCAAATCCATTATGTTTAAAAAGCTTTAATTCAAGATAAATGCAAAAAACCACAAACACAGTGCGCTGGCTGCTACCTGTACCTTTATATCTCATTCAAGACCCTCATCTGATTGCTTTGTGAGGTGTTACTTGTCAATCTGTACAGTTCTCTGGTAGGGGAATATCAGTCACTTGGAAACATAAAAGCCGAATGCTCTTGTGGGCACCTCAATTCTTCCTCTTAGTCAATCAGAATGTTTTTTTTATTATTATTCATCATGCCATAATTCACTACAAACCTCCAAGAACTGGTAAATGTCGCTTTCTTCATTTTTTGCTGCATTCATTAATTCAGACAGCTTTTCTTTTAGTACACAGGTCTTCTGAGTATACAGATCCATCTCTAAGTCCTCTCTGTGTTAGGTCTGCTTTGAAAAGCTTTTCTTTCTGTTTGCATTGACTTAAGTTTAGTTTGATCACAGTAATCTTGCCTGTTGTTTTGGAGTATTCTATATTTAAGTCTGCAGATGCTGTTCTATCGCATACCTTCTGCAATGATAAAGAGAACAAATGCAAAGAGAGTCAAGAATTGAGAAACCTCCTGAGGAATGTTCAAGTACTAATAATACGCCTTAAAACATGCTTGGAAAATGCATTACGTACGAATTGGAAATGAAAAAAAAAGGAAAATGTAATTTAAAAAGTAGAGCACAAAAGCATTGATTTCTTACAAATAAGATTTTTTTCTTCTTCTTCTGCAGGACCTTTATAATTTAATCATTGAAAAAATAAAATTTTAAAGGGGTCCAGCATTTAAACTGAGTATATGTTTGCATTATCTGTGCTCTTGTTCGTGTGAGCTCTCAGTGTAATATCACAGTCTTGATAAATAATTCAGAATGGTCTGGGTGGTGCAGAGGGATAATTCGCTAAGCTGTCACCTCTGGGGACCTAGCTTTGAATCCAGGTTTGATTGGAACAGCTTCAGAAGATAGCAGTCCACAACACAAAACCACCAACCAAATTGGGAAGTGAGGTAATGTGGGCCTCACACATTGCCACTGCTTGTGCTATCATTGCCCCTCTGATTAAAAGCATGCATCAATCTTCCAGCAATTTTCAAAAGCACCATTTCAGTAGTTCACCCCCCACATGCTCAATTGGATTGTGGTGGCCATCGAAGATGCCAAACCATTCTTGCGCGATTCTGACAAGGAGGATGTTAGCATGTTCTTCACTCTTTGTATACATATTATATGATCCAGACATACTTTTAATTGAGAGTGATGTCATCTGTTCTCCATTATCAATGTATTCAAATAAATAAAAATACAACACAACAATAGTACTAAAAATAGAGCTCATGTTTGCTTTATAAAACTGGATTTGATACCACTGAATTCAAGGTAAAGAAGACAGGCTTATTTGTGAAGACTTGTATTTTCCAAGCAGATGCATTGCTGAGGAGAGGTGTGCTGATACATTGTAATCACTTTTTAGCCTGCTGTTTATTGAATCAAATGGTCTGCAGAATAATGTATTGTTTTTCCATAACAATACTCAGTGGAACTGAAGAACCCTTTAATTGGGTGGCTTTAGAGATACGTACGCCTAACACCCCATCACAGTTAAACCAGATAACAAAGGTTTGTTTTATTTAATGAAATTTTTCCAAGTACTGCTGACCAAATTATTCTTGATGCTAAGTTTGCATTGTTGATTTCTACAGCTATTGTTTTTTGTTTTCTTTTTTTTCATGGAACTATAAAAGGTGCTGTCATTGAATCAAGGCTTTTTAAAGGACCATTAATTTATTTTCATTATCCTCATAAAAATCAAATACGTACAGTATGGTCATCAGTCTAGGGAAGACATTTAAAAAAAAATGTATAGTGCTGTTATCTTTAAGTTTTTAACACAAAGGCAGTTGTGTTTCCCACATTGATATAAAGTCGTCCTAATCCCTATGATACTAAGAATTCCCTGAGCTTAACATTGCTTTCCCAAACCTTAACAGAGCTGCCATTGAAAGATAAGTAAAGAATTGTGTTCATTTAACATCTCAAATAAAAATCTAAACGCTTATCAATAAAGATACTGTATGCAGAAATAACATGATATTGGGGCTAAATTCTACTTCCTTCATGGTGTTATTGTTTATCATGTATACGGATGCGATATTGCATCACCTCGTGGTGGTGTATCTCTTAAAAAGTTTTTTTTTTTTTTTTTTTTTGCCTGCATCCCTCTATGACTCACCCACATTTCTACCTAATTTAACACTAACAGTGTGGCATTATGAATGCAGCTGGTATTGGTTTGAGAATGGAAGCTCTTCTTTCCAGTGACTTTTCAAGAGCCCTGCTGCTTTTACTTTTTTTCTTCTGCGAGAGATCGGAGGGACATGACTCTGAAGATTATGTCTTTCTGTCTTTAGAAGCTTCCAGTCATCGTACGACATAATCCACTAGAATACTGGAAACTTCTGACGCATCTAGATTTAATCTGTTCAATGACACAACATAAAGACTGACGGCATATTAAACTCACTCAAAAACAGTTGTATACTTTGGAGATTGGAATTACTGTCATTTAAAAAAAAATAATAATTAAGAAAGCAATATAGAATGTACAGATTGCTGTTTCTGAATTAGACATTTGAGTATGTCTGAGGTCTTTCTTAAGGAACAATAAAGGGGAAAAAAAACCTTTACCGAAAAGAGATGCCTATACGGAATGATCTCATGACAAGAGACACCAAGAACGGCTTAAAGGCCAATTGCAATCATGCATCGGTAACTGTAAAGCCACCTATACCAAAACGTATTCCAGGAAGGTTCCTGTAACGGTGCAGACCAGAGGTCTTGGTTAAATAAAGAAAGCAGCAATACATGTGCATTCACCATGGCATCTTGAGCTTAGATGTTTCACCAAAGAACTGGTATGCTAAGCTATTGTACTTGAGTCACTGAAATTGACTCTCCATTACAGACAGTAACTGCTTGTACCGACCAGACCCATATCCCTGATTAGACTGCCTCTCTCAATGTCTAGGGTGTGTTGGTCATTTTACCATCTTGACGTGTTCATCAAACAGCTAACATTATGTACTCTGAAAGAAGCCAAAATGTTGATTGCTAACCTACTGTTGCTTTGTGATTTTCAGCGCATTTCCTTTAAATGTTTCATTCTTCCCATTACATTTACTGCAACTAATAACTTGTGATTGTACGTTAGGATTGTCCTAATGCTATTAAAATGGGAGAAAGGGTTAAAAAGGATGGATTTTAGATTAAAGTGTTCTCTAACAAAATGACAGGACAACAGATGCATGTGGATTGGTTAATTAATACATCCTTTTACTCTGCTCTTTTCAATATGGTATCCACCTGTTATTTCATAAGAAAAAAAAATACAAAGTCTGCAAAGAATTAGCTAAAAGCTAATAGTAATCTGCATGAGGATTTCTGTGATGTGTCACTTTCATTTATTGTGTTCCAATTTTATTTTATTTTTTTAATTTAAAACAGCTTCTTCCCGATTGGAATTTTCTTTTTTTAATCAGACAGATCCAATTATTGTTTTGTTAAAACTCAAAACTTTGTATGCATTCCATTTCACTATTTACGACTTCTGCTGCAGATTCCACATGTCTATGGTATATCACCACTCCATGCCAACTTTCAAAATTAGTCACGTTAGTGAAAAAACGTAACTTATTACTCGTCATTCGTTTCTCCGGGGAAAAAAAAGGAAAAAGAATATGTCATTACTTATTACTTAATAGAGAAGTTGCACGTTATTTTACTCGTTGTATTTCTTCTTCTTGTCTTGTCCTGCGAAACAGTTGTTGTAGCTATTGCTTACTGTTTAACGGGATGTGTGGTAATTAATTTATTAACTGTGTCAAACAGGATTTTAAAATGTTTGAAGTATAAATACGTTTCAGTTTTGGCGCATAAACATTTAAACATTTTCAATACATTTAGCAGCGTGAACAGAAAAGCATGCAAACGTTTGAATTTAATAAAACCACGAATAGCAAATCAAAACAATAAAACAAAAACAACAACAAAAAAAAAAAGGTCTATAGAAAAATGAACTATATGGTGATAATGTGGCCACCGCTGAAAACAAGCAAACAAATAAATAAATAAATAAATAAAAACAAGCGATATGAACAGTTAAGCATGAGACGCCTTGTCTTATTAAATTTCAAAATATGCAGTGGTAAAGCAGTTTCCTGTATGATGTTTTGAAGTGTAGCATTAAGAGTGGCATATAGGGATACCATTTTTTGCTCCTATAGTGTCTAGCCTTATTCAAATACAAGGCTCAGAAAGAATGATTTGATTGCCCCACGGCGTATTATTGCCGTGAGACATCCCAGAAGAGAGATCGCATCATAGGTCATGAGGCACCGACATTAGAGCTGTCTGGTGCGTCGGGGTTAGAAAAAAAGAAAAGACCACTCATGTTAGCGTACAACAGGGAAGACTTGCGGAAAGTAACTGCAATATTATTAATCCCATTAAAAACTGAACTTGTTACAGTACCTCGTTATTGACAAATGAAACAGCATTACAGTAACGCGTTACTTAAATAGCGAGTTGTCCCAACTCTGCAAACTTTTCATACATTTACGTATATTATAGTTTAACAAGGCAATAAGATTGGTAATTGCATTACACCAAGAGCTGAATGCATAAGTGATCAGGGTTTCATACCAAACTCTAATTATAACCATTAATTTAATAATCGTCCTTCTTTTGTCAAGAGTTTTTATCACTGAACTCTGTGTTAAAAACCTGCCAGTACTGTGGTGCTAACTACAGATCTCCTGATCAAGATTAGTTAAAATGGTTAGAAGGGAACAGATGTCAAAATGTGTGGCCTGCCAGAAAGATTGAACTGAGCCAATCACAGCTTTCCTGTCCAAAGGCAATAAAATAAAATAAAAAAACAACAGTTGACATTAATGCACAACCAGCTGTATACTTATTGTTTTTTAAAAGGTTTAGAAATAGGCTAAAACCACAGATTATATCAAATATTAAAAGATAGTTTGTAAGTTATCTTTTCCAAAGGACACTGTAACAGGGTCTCTCCTTAATGCAAAAGCTTGTGAGTTTGTCAAACTCTAAAAGATGTCTTCAAAGATGAGGTCACTTTGAATTCAATCAGAAAATCTTTTTCGTTTTATAAATTTGTCTTCCAGTATTTTTTGCTCCCCTTTAAGCCCCAACATGTTTTTTTTTTTTAGAATATGTGCTAGTTTCTGTCCTACTGTTATTTTAATTACCTTCATGTAATTTAATTTATAACCCTCGCAGAAAGACAAGTGACTCAGATGCTTTGAATATATATATATATATATATATATATATATATATATATATATATATATATATATATATATATATATATATATATATATATATATTCAAGACAGAGACAAATCATTTTAAATCCTCCTAGGATGAGTCATATAAAATGATGGGACCATCTAGAAACACAGTAGGACCCCACTGAAAACAAAATGTAACTCAGATGGCCTATGATGTGACCCTTATAAAACCCTTGGACAGCTCTCACTTGTGCAAAGGTGCAAAACTCCCTGATTGAATATACTGTATTGTAAAAGTAGGCAGCCTAATTTCTATCCCAAATAACACTCCACCAAAATCTTAACTCTATACAACCAACATTAAGTATTCTTTTGCGTTCAAAAAATAAATGGAAAAAGATCCTTGGTCAGTTGTGTTTTCTACTGCAAAACCCCCTTCACTGTTTTGATGAAGGCACCTCACTTCCTACAGCTCCTGCACTAAGTGAGATAGAATGTCTTTGTTCCAGTATCTTGCTGTAGTTGTTGTCTTCCCGATCATTCACTTGTAGCTTCTGGCTGCACTTAAACTGATCAAAAGTTTTCTTTTGGTTTCATTTTCCATGGAGGTCTACAATGTCCTTTTTGCAGTTCAAGTCTGGGGTACAAATGTCCCTACCAGCTGGCCACCCACTGCCTTGTCTCTTTTAAACACAGTGTCCAAATAATGTACTGTTAAATATAGCACTGCTTATGGAGAAATTGATCATTGAAACATGTTTTTTTTTCATACTGCAGCTCTCTGGGTTGGATCTCTCTCCAGATCCACTTGGCCTTTTCTAGAATTAGTTTTCTACCAATAAGTCCAGAGTCCTCCATTGTTATACAAAGTTAACTAAACAGAAAGACGATACAGAAATGTGCCAGATTTACAAAGCTATCGCACCAGTGCAGTAAGTTACTGCTTCTTTTTCTGCAGTGAGTTACTGGTTCTTTTTTGCATCAAAACTGTAAATAAAACATCTCATAATGCTTAATAGAGTATTTAACAGCTTATTTTCTTTTTGAAGGAAAAGTGTAGTAACTGGTTGTTTCCTGCTGTATTGCAATAGTATATTGATTAACTTTAAAGTAATTCCATAAATACATTTACATATGCATAAATGTTAAGTGTAGAGGGAATACAATACTCTCTGTTGTTGCACTTAATCCTGCACAACCATTGTAGTCTTCTTTTATTTAATCCTGCACAGTGCAATTTTATTATCTCTGTTTTGAAGTTCTTACTTTGTAATACTGCACAAATGTATTTACTTATTTTTTTAGCTGATGGCTTTTGTAATGAAATCGTCTGCATAGAGGAATTCTTTCCTCAGCCTATGGTATGCTAGGGATTTCAGCCCTGTCACAACTTTATACAATTATCCTTAGTTAAATATGACACAGATTGCATAAAACATCTGTGAACAAAAGAAATGAAGCATCGTTCACTGTGAAAGGCATGCATCAGGTAATGAGAAATGTATTTTACCAACCAGCTCTCTGTGGCTGTGGGCTAATGATACGCCTGTTTTCTGCTGGCCCATTATCGGAGTACTTGAACCCTGGATAACAATGAGTTCATAGAGATTGAGAAGTGCTAGGCTTTAATTGTATGTATTTAGTCACGCAAACAGAAGCAATGGCCTGAGAATGGCTAGTTAGCCAATGACATCATTTAGCTTTAGAATTGACTCAGTGGAGCTATTAGAAATCTGTAGTGTGACATTAACTGAAGAAGGCTGCAGTGCAACTCCTACATTTGAAACAACTTGTGATCTCGGCAGTTTAATATGAAACGGTCCTGGTAGATCCAACATAGTACATTTTAATAGAAGAGGACACTGGTAGAATGTGTGCTTTATTCATCATTTTTGCCTTGTCAATCAATCCTGCATGTCGGCTTGCAACTGATGATCGCATCATCATGTTAGCTTGCCTGACTTGCTGAGCACAAAGAAGGTGGGAACATTTTTCTCAAGCAGGGATGTCAGCACTTGAAAAATCAATCACCATCTGTGCTCATTTTCTGAAAGGGAGAATAACAACCTCTGTTTAGGAATACACCAGAATAAATAACTTGGATACTGGAAATAAACTACAAGGTCACCAAAACCAAACAGTGATAGTGAAAAGAAACAGTAGCTTTTGTATCGACTTTATTTCTGATTATGACTTACCGGGTTTTTCATTTTCTAAAGCGTCTGAATGCACCATCCTCCTGTTGCTTTTTAAATACTGGTTACTGGTTATGAAAAAAAAAAGTTCAAAACAGCACTTACAAATAAAAAAATAAATAATAATAATTTGGAGAAAGAATGAGGTGATTTTTGCTGCAGTGTTGCTTCTTTTCAGTAGCACAGCTGTGTGAAAAATACCAGTTAAAAAGTGTGCTGAGGCAGCAAAACCATTTCATACTCAACAAACAGTTATCTAAGCCCATGTCCAATAACTAGACACTACTGTAATGTGACCCACATACTAAATGAATAAGAATTTTATATCAGGGAGGGGGCGAACAGCATTCATTCAGCTGACAGTAATTAAATAGCACTGCGCCTTTTGCGACTCCAAAGTAGAAAGTATAATGTACCAGTAGATATTGTACTCCAAATTCCACCAAATGCCCTGTGTTTTAATTAAATAACAAGTGGGATGTTCAGCTGGGTTTGTTAGGGTTTTGCAATCCCTATAGAAACACCAAGAAGAGGAACGCCATGAAATTTGGAGAGAAATGCTCTTCGGCTTAACACAAAGTGTTTCAAACAAAGACTTGAACCAAAAATATCAAAACAATGGCACTTCAAATGGATTTCCCCCATCTAGGTGTACTACAAGACAGCTCACACCCTTGACCTCAAAGGGAAAATAGCCGCACTTCAGTTGGGTTACCATTCCTGGCGATTAGAAAACGATGAAGGAGAACATGGGGATCTTCTGTAAGACAGTATTTCCATGGGAAGGGCTCTAAGAGAACCAAGCCATTATCTGTATTTATACTCAGAAACATTTCAGAAGCTGAGGAGGCTGTGCACAAAGCAGGAAAGTACAAAGAGAGTAAGGAAGTTTCCTAATCACATTAAATGCACATACAATTCAGAGGACGATGCTAACTGCTTTATTACGTTTCACAACAGGGTTAACCACAACAGGGTAGTTACTACCTAATTCATGTACCCAAATGTATTCATGATATTTTAATAATGTTAATACTGAATGCCACGCTGCATATTGTCAAAATCACACACAGAAGAAATACAAACTATTAAGGTTTCTACAATAGTACAATGTGCATAAAGATACTTTTAATTCAATAAATCTCAACTTTTAAATAATCATTTAAAAAAAGAATCTGAGAATATTTATTATTTGCAATACAGAATATAACTGCAGTGCACTGTAGTATATGTCACCCTATATGCTGTACTGTATTTAGCATATACTATGCTATTGTATATGAGTGTGGTGATAAGCTGGAGTAGGCGTTGTGTTCGCACCACAGTCGATTTCAATTGCAATAAGAGCATTAATAAGCACGCAGTAAACTTCCACACAGATGAATTGTTTAAACAGAAATCGGGTGCTGATTATTTACATGTGCCAGATAAAGAATAAAAACAACGACCCTTTTTCAAATCCTTCTGCGTACCGGTACTGATGTGATAAATAAATAAATAATACTTCTGTGGATCAATTACCACACCTCAGGGGTGTCTTAATTTAATTCTATTTTACAGCTGCCATGAATTTCACTGGATGTAGGTGTCTCATTCATTTGCATAAATGTGCATAGAATTTACAACTCGAAGCTGCAACTCAAAAAATCTAACGGAAACAATCAAAACAAAAATGGCCAGCATTCAGTTCTCTTTTTGGCAAATCTTCACACACAGGTGTCCACCCAAAACAAATATTACTCATATGAAAATATATAACACAAAGATTCTACTGTAGTTCCTCTAGATTTAAGCAATCTATTGCATTTTTCCAATATAGTGCTATAGACGTTTGGCCAGTCAGAAAGAAAAAAAAGGATTGTGTTCAAAACAAGTTATATTTGCTTTCTCAGAACTTACGTTTTTGTTCTTAACTACGGTTATAAAACCAGATCCCATTAGAAGTAGGCCTTTGTAGAAATACTTCCCTATACGTCTTCAACAAAAAGTCTTTTTAGCTTTAAGGTTTTTTACTTTCTGTGTGTGCTTTTTGCATTAGCCTTTCTATTCAACAGTGTGGGTACTATAAAATACACCAGGATTAAAATGACCTCACAAGTAAAATTAAAGTTCCTAAAGTATACAATAGCTGTATCTTTTTTATATGTACCACAGGCTTGGGAACTTTATTATTATCTGACAAAGTGTTTTTGGCTTGACAATAGCCACCTTTCAGCAAAGTAGAAGGGCTGCTTTTATATTTTAAGAAAGAAAATTATTTCACATATCAATCAAAGAGAGCAGACTCAAAAAGACCACTTACCAACTAAAAGCGCTCCTTAAGAACTTTATAACATATGAAAAACTGTTTTGTTTTTTTTTTTCCTTCAGCAAGGTACCCAGAATAAATTGAATTCAAATACAGACAAGGAATGAAATAACATTCAAATAACATAACTAAACATTTTAACTTTACTGCTGCATTAAGATAGGCCTTGTTTATATCTTTAAAATAAATGCTTTAGTTTACAGTGAGGTGGAGAAAAGCAAGAATTCTACTAGCAAATATATTATATATATATATATATATATATATATATATATATATATATATATATATATATATATAATTAGTTTTCTTTGACAGCAGGATTAATGTTGCTCCTAAAGGGCCTTTTTGTAGGTCAGTACCTGAGAGCATAACCAGTCCATTGCCACCAGCACTACGAAAGGCTAGAGAGGGTTCACTTGAGGAAAATGACTTTAATGATAAATAACGTAATAATATTACGGATTCCACTATTTAAAAAAAATGCTTTTATTACCATATCCAAAAATTATATACATTGCTAGATAAGGCTCTGTGTATTCCTCTTGACCACAGCCATCACCTTTATCAGGAAGCACAGTGTCTATGTCTTGAATCTTTATTTCATTAATGTACTGAACTGTGGTGTTCCTCAAATAGACCCCAAACTCTTTTACACCACAGCTACATCCTTCTCCATACTGCTTTTTCCGCTCGCAGATGATTTTTGTGATTTTTAAAAATAAAACCCTTTATCCCATGCTGGTTCTGATGCCTTATATTTATTGACATGTGTACTTATAGGTACAGTACATGCCTCATTGTTTGTTTTTTTTCTGCAGACAAACAGACAGACTTTTTTTTTAGTTTTCTACAACACTTTCCATTTTTTGTCCTAATAATGAAATTACAAGCTATTTGCAGAATGCATTGGGGTTTTGTCTTGACACAGCAACAGCAAGTCCCATCTAACACGTTCCAAGTGGTAAATAGCTCGTCAGCTGTGACTCACCTCATTCCTGCACTGAGAGCTTATTCAGGGTTGGTCACAGGCACTTGTGGTCATAATAATGCCTCTGATTGACATCTATCTTTTTTAACACCCAGTCGGCATTACTTAATGGAAGAAGCTGGTTATTATAAGGTACTAACCTCATCAGAAATCACTTTTTAGAAGCTCAAAGATAAAATTGATTTAGAACTACAATTTACACCAGTGGAATCAATCAATTCTTATGTGACCACTTATTACCTAAAAATCTTTTAACCCACATATCACTTTATTAGTAGTTACTATCATATTACAGTAAAATTTTAAATGATATTATACACACTAACCTCCAATAAGTTCTTATAGATATGTCCTTTTTTAACATTATTAGGTTTAGATTTTTCTAAAGTCCAAATAGAAATTGTCACAGTATGCAAATTATATAAACATATGTTTATACAAATTCAATAAATGCGTTATCACTTATATGCATTCACCAAATTAGATGACCCTCCCAATACCATTTACTAGCATGACTGAAACGACTGTACAGAACCACATTACAAAATAATGTGGGTATTAATTATTAAAGACCGTGCCATAATGCTTCACTTCATAACTATACACTGACTATCTTCCCACTGTCTTCAGATATTTCACACATATTCATTTAACGTCATCCTCTGAATCTAAAACGTTCCCACTACTGTACTTAGGTGTCAGTTTAGCCTACTGCTTTTATTATTAATAGATATCAATCAAAACACAGCTAGCATTTTAAGACTTTTGTATCAACAGATGAATGCCACATTTATCCACACCTCCTCAACATATTTATGTTATGATAGAGAACACATCTCAGCAACTCTGTAAGAAATATCTACTAGGTGAACTAACCTTAATTCGCAAATGCACAACTTTTTCCAGCTGACCGCCAGCTTACCTCAGTTAAGCACAAATAGTTCCCTGGGTAAGGGCTTTCTGTGCTTGATCTGCCAGGTGTACAAATGGCTAATCATCTTATATTAATTAGACAATAGGCTGTTCTAAAAGAGAACGGTATAACTTTAAGAAAGTGACCCCCTGTGCCACAGCACTTACGAGATTAAATAGGAATTAGCAATGTTATACCATGTGGCTTCCTTATATTTAACTTGCCGATAATATAACACTGGGGCAGTATCTCTCATTAATATATATATATATATATATATATATATAATATATATATATATATATATATATATATATATATATACTTTTAAAGCCTAACAATTTAAAGAATTGAGATGTAGCTATATTATTTATACATCTTGTCCCCTGAGCTCATCTTGGAGATATGAGATCTGTAGGAATTTCCTGTAAAATGTTAGCAGTATAATAAAAACAGCATGTGGAATAAAGGCAATCCTCTTTTTCATTTCTGCTTTGCTTTCTGAACTGTACTGGTGCTTGTACATTTCACATGACTGCTGGCACTGCAGTAGCAGGAGCCTGCCCTTTGAGCTCACAGTTACATAGCAGCAAGCAGGGTTTCCTTGCAGTCAAAAATACCTTTTGGGAATGTAAACAAACTGGGCAGTCAAAAGCACAGAATATTAAACCATGGAAAAAAGAAACCATTAACTCATAGTTTAAATTAAATGTGGCAATAATTATTTTACGCTCAATACTTTGAAGTTTATTTTAATTATCAGTCGTCTGTAGTATTAATTTAATTTAATTTAATTTAAATCTTCAAAATAAAAACTGAACCTATGCTGATTATTTTGTCTTCTAGTTTTGCTGGCTGGTTCACTATCCTGCTTCTTTTTTAATTTTATTTTTTTGTGGTAACCATACAGGTTGTTAAAGAAAAAAAGGTTTAACTATGAGTTAAAATGCTTCCTTAAAACAGAAACATATGAGAGTTAACGGCTCTGACATGATGAATATCATCGCATAAAGACACTGTGGTCACAGCACTGTGATAAAGAGTCAGGAGATCCCGAGTTGTGCATCTGTTTCAGCTACTGACGCGCTATGTGACCTGGTGGGTAGTTCACTTGACCTACTTGTGCTTCACATCCACCAGTTTGAAAACCTGGTTGATGAGAGATCTCCCATTGCAAAGGAAATGTTAGAGCTAAGGAGACCTCCAGTATTGCGATGCACAAGCAAAGGCAAAGGAAACGCAATGACTGAAACAGGGATCAAGGTGTGTTAACTGGTGTAAATACTTCTCCAAAAAGTAGCCATGCCACTTGAAGAATGAAGAGACAAATGCAGTTAGTTAGTTCAATATGCACTATAACAAAAGCTTATTACAATTAATATTATTATATATTGCTTTCAAGTAGCACAGTTATGTATTGATTGATTTATTGGTTGATTGACTGAGTGACTGATTGAGAAAGAAGTAGACAAATTATATTTGAAAGTGAGGGCAGATGTTCCCCCAGGTTCCGATCAGGGGGGCAAATAATGTCATAAGGGGCTGGTTGATTACCCCCACCTCATACATCTTCGATTAACCTTCAGTAAAGCTGGACTAACAAGAGTAAAAGAATGCCTCCGGGCACTGAGAAACTTATGTCTTATCTAATGTTTATAAGGAGCTGAAGTTTTCTTCAGGTTTCACAAGGACATAATTGTAAAAAAATGAAAAAATAAAACAAACAAGAAAACACAGTTGACTAATGACTGGCAAGCCCCTATTTTACAGTGTACAGTGTTTTAAACACAGCTTACTACTGCTTTCATCATACAGGACCTCAAAGTTCTTTACAAGCACCGAGCAACCACATTACTGAGCAGCACCCACTAATGGTTGTTGCAAAGTGTTTGCAAGAATAAGAGGAGGTCTTTTTTATTGTATTCTAGTTCTGGACTGTTCCCATGAGGTTTGAGGTTCTGAGAATACTGATAAGATTCATCTCATTATTTTATTTTTTTGTCAAGATTATTCCACAAATTGTAGGTCAAACAACTGCTCCCATTTGAACGATTCTAGATTGCACCATGGTGCATAAAGTTAGTTTCTTTTAAATAAGTTAAGAGAAAAACCTATTAATGAGAATCATTTTTCATTCATGATGCCCTACAGAATTGCAAAAAAAAAAGGTCACAAAAGTGACTCTATACACTCAGAATTGAACAGTTTCTTCTTAAAATACATTTGAGAGGAAACTATGAGGAAACTGACAATATGAATGACCAGATACAACCTGACAGTCAATTTTAAACCCTGTTTTGTGCCCCTTATTCCAAAATAAGAAAGTTAGCAGCATTTTATTTGTGGTACATATATATCCCAAACCATGTGTGCCAAAACCATGTTAAAGATCTTGCAGTCTACTTTGCTGTCTGCGAATCAGTACAGTATATACCATCACTCTGTTAATTATAATGTCTGATGAGCAAAATGCTTTGTTCAAAATTCAGGTGAGTTTGCCCCATATAAGAATTTAAAAATTACAAATGGTATCAGTATGTGAATTAAAAAATATGTGAGGTTTTTTTCTTTCTTTTTTTTTTTGACCTTGATCTGAAATGCAATTAGGAAAATACCATTTCAAATAAAAAGTTTTAGCTCGAAGCACATATTCACGTTTAAACCACAGACATAAAAGAAAGCTCTGAGGAGCAAACAGGCTCCTAATAACAGAAGCAAGCCTTGTGATTTAACTGCTTCTTTACTTACACTTAGTCGTGCAGCACAGGTGTAACATCTTGTTATCCAGGCTTCCACTTCACTAAGGGAACTCTAATCCAACTCACAAAAGTTACAGGTCATAAAATGTAAAACCGAACAAAAATTGTTCACAGAATCTAACAATCACCCCTGAGAAAATAGCAATCTTGTCCTTCCAGAAAGAAAAATAAAATATTATAAGAAGCTATGAATTTGGTGGAGCTGAAAAGGATGTTGGTACATGTTTTACTAAAGGAAATATAATGGCACACTATTATTAGATCACATTAATCATTTCTGTGCCAAAGGCACTGACAGTACCACTGAAAAGGATTGAAAACGTTGGTAATGGATATAAATTACCCATTGTGTGATAAAAGGATTTTTTTTTTTTTTTTTTTTTTAAACTAAGAAGGTAGGAATAAAACAGCAAGCTTCCAAAGCATGTGTATAACACCTGAAATAATATAGGTTATCAGGGAGGTATTAAAAGTTATAAAAAAAAATCCAATTATAAGGGACCAAAGTTAGAATAATGTAAAAAATACAGCTTTGAAATGTCCAAATGTGATCAGACAAAGGGAAGTCTTATTTTATACATCCTGTATTATTTATTTTAGGCACGCTTGTATATGAATCAATATTTCAGCAATGCAGTCAATATCACTGGAATTAAAGCCAGTGTTCCATATTCACACATCTTTGTATACAAAAACATGGTTCATTTGTTTGTGCACTTTCCCCTAGGTTAGCGTTCTGTGCATTAGAGTTTTGCACTTGACTTCATCAGTAAAACGTAAGACTTTGTTGACTGACCAATTTTTTTATGTGTTTTTTCTTAAAGGAAGTTTAACAGTTGGCTCCTGAAATTTCCATTAGATCCATAATGAAAAACAGAAACAATAAGGAGGGGTATTTGTTTTATACCTTTAAATCTGATATTATCATACTTACATTTATTTACATTTTATTTTGCATGGACGTAAAATCCCTTTACCCTAGTGTTCCCAGGCATGAGACTTTAGAAGCATGTAAAGAAGGACTGGAAAATGGGGTAGATAAGAACATGATACCTATGGAAGAAATAGTATATAGGATCAAGATAGTTTTAGAAAATTGTTATTTTACATTTGGAAACAGAAGTTACAAACAGAATCACTGCACAGTAAGAGCCTCAAAATGAGGTAAGCATTTTGCAAGCACGTATTTGGGCAAACGACAGGAAATGTTATTGAGTAAACGAAAAACCATTAGAATACATAAGGCATGTGGATGACATATGTGGAATATAGAAACATGGAGAAGAATCTCTCGTAAAGTTTCATAAATTAGCAAATTATATCCACCATAACATTTTGGTGGATTTAAGGTGGATAAAATCTATTGAATTCTTAAGACACCTCGATTAAACTTGATCAAGGATCCAAAAAAACTTTTCATTATGTTGTTTTCTATACTATAGTTATGACCCCTTTTAATATATATATGCAAATTTCAGAACTGCAAGAGCCAATCAAACCAATTCTGTGAGTTAACAGAAATTCATTACAAAACACACTACAAAAGAAAGATGCTCCAAACAATAAAATGGTGATTAAAACGTCACTGTCACTGTTTCCTGACTTTCTGAAACTCAATCAAATTCAGCTCGACAATGTAAACAAATATTCCGGGCTGGATATAAACTGGATTATGAAGCAGTCAGCAAACCAGAAGGAGAATAACTTTGCTATCTATATGGCATTAACTTCAAAAACATTTTCTGTTATGTATTTATGTTATTTATTTATTTACTTATGCTGTATCAGCGATATTTAAACAAAATACATACTCATATTTACCTTTCCTTTCCTCACTTCTTTTCTTGACTGATTTATATATCAAATATGTACGGCAGCCTCAGACATGGTGGAAAAATAAATGCCCCTTGGGAAGATTATTGTTACCTCCCGGCTTTGGGCACTATAGCACCCTGTCGGTAATCATTTTCTACTATACCCCTCCTCTCCATAGCCCAATTTTGTTATACTTTAAAGAATTAGAACTAGAATAAAAATAGTCACACCACACAAGCTGTTCCACAGGGAAGGTTATAAAAAAATTAAACCTTTAAACTTTCTAAAAATGAATGTCACACATATATTGAATCCTATACTGAAGGTACAGTACTGTTGAAACAGTCTTAGCAAAGCAGGTGGTAAGATTGCTGTTTTGATATTCCTCTGAGGGTAACACCTTTCCCTAAGATAGCCTTTGAGTGAGTGCTCCCTCCTGCAGTCACAAGCCAAAAATACAAACCCTTGTTAACAGCTCTGCTTGCAGAAATGTATTATAAATGCATGTTAATGCCCAGGGATCCTATTAACTAACTTTTTTACTTTTCTTTTTTTCACACTGTGTAACGAAACCATTATATATATTTAAAGTAGTTTTGGACACATAATAAATATATTTTTCATTGACAATGTTTTCAATTTCATATGAGGCTATTTGTCTCTTCCATATGTCCCTATATAAAGACGAGAAGAGAGTGTAAGTGTAAATCAAGAGTTTGAGACCACAGTGGGACTTTTACAAAATTCCAACAAGTTAATTATCTCCTGTCATATCTGTAGTTAAGTACAGCAGCTATCCCATCGCTTCAATCATGAATCTCGATCTTCAAGGCTACCTGTCAAATATTGCCTTTTCTTTAACAACAGCTATAGAGATGGTTGAGAGGTCCTATTAGGACAAAGCTGTGTGGGGTTAGCTGCTCTAAAGGATAACTGGACACAACACAGAAAGGGTGGTTTAGTGAAATTGCATTGGCCACTTCAGGGGATTGTAGAGATTTCAAGAGGTGAGATTGTGGTAATAGTCAAGGACATAGTAATTGTAAATGCATCTTAATAGTTACAGGAAGGTATGGCAAATACATTGTTCAGCATTTCAAGTTTTATTTCTCAAGAATTTGAATTTCCTCTCCCAAGTCAATGTCTTAATTTCAGATAGAATATTGATCCTTTGCAAGAAGACAGCTAACAGGTGGCAGAATTAGATACATATTTTTGAAGAGAGACGAAGAGATGATGGCATTAGGGCTTTTAATGGAAAATATCCTGGTGTTTGTTTCTAGCCCGTTTACGTGAAAATTAAAACACAGTTTAAAAACTATAAAGTCATGGCATAATTTCACACGGTACCTTCACTAAATTCAAGCCTATTTGATTTGCGTTAATTGGATATACTGTAACTGTGAGCAAAAATGTGTACTACCAAGCAAAATTGATTTTAATACTTTCATAAATTAGAGAAGTGGATTAAAAAAGAAATGCTTCAGGGGATTCCCAGTGGCTCATCTAGGAAAAACACTGCTGCGTGGGGTGCAGGGTGAGTCAAGCGATCAAGAGCCTGCTGGTTTGAATCACGGTCGCGGGGAGTTGCCAGTCTTGGCTGGGAGCCCACAGTTAGAGCTGCATTGGGAAGTGCAGAACAGACATTCAAACTGGCCATTTCAAACTGGGTAGACAACATGTATTTAAAAATATAGCACCACTTTAAATGACCTGCATTATTTCCCAGTTATATGACAATTTTCCTCTGGAGTGTTTTCAATTACAAACATATTGCATTTCACAGATTTGCAGGGGTGTATTTGGGTGCATCATCCTATGTGTTGAACAGACCTGTAAAGAAGTGGGTCCCCATTTTCTTAAGTCTCGTATTTGTTAATCACATATTGCCCACTTTGTATAGCTTTGAAAGCTTACACAATGATTTCTGTCACCAAACTTCTCTTGTTGAAGTGACCTGAGCATTTCCCTGATGAAACTTTTAATGTTTGTAATATATTGCTGTCTTAGGGTGTATACAACAGTAGGCAGTGGCACCCTTTAATCCCAATTACAGTAATGCATCTCATGTTGAAATGGAATGTATTCATGCGTGCAATGCCACCCCAGTCACAGCAATGTCTAGCGATACATCATTTGTATTGATGCAATATTAAATTTCAATATCAGATGTCAAAAGTAGCAAATGATATATCACAGTTTGGCTGACTAAATTATTAAAGCGCTGTGCAGCCAGATGTACAATGTGACTGTCTCAGCTGATATTAGGGGCACATGTAATGATAATTCTTTCAATTATATTAAAACACTGAAATAATAGAAAGATCTGCTGTTGTCTTTATATAGAGTTGTTGTATAAGCTATCAGGGCCCAAAATTTGCTAAATAATTTTAAACTGGCACCAAAAGTGAGACAAAACAGTGCTATTTAAGAAAGATATGTTATATTTCGGACAGGCAAAGCTTACATCTGATATATTTCAAGATCCTTTTCTATCGGCTTTCTGTCCGAATTTTGAAATGTCTATTTTGAAGGTTGCCTAACAGCTGCAACCCACTTACTGTTCAGGATTACTGACGCTCAAGGGCCGATCTGCTACCACTGTCAAGCCAGTCACTATTTTTCACCTGCCTAACTAACCTAAGAAACTGATATTACCGAGCTGCTGAACCCTGCAGGCAAGGGCCTTGTCTGGGAAGTCTGAGGGCACCACACCAGCAGTGCTCACTGAAGCTAAATAAGGTAAACTAGCCTCAATTCATTGTTACCCTGAACTAATGGAAGTGCAAAGGCCAATATAGTGGTCACTGTGTGGCTCTCTGATGAAACTGCCAACTCATCGATCACATAATATGTAATACCTGTGTAAGTAACAAAGACACCACTATGTGCATTACCTAGAACTGCATTGTTTGTCATTAGTCGTCAAGTTCAGAAAATTCTATCAGAGAATCAGTTTTGCTTTATTTCAACTGTACTTTCAAAAGCTATGTGTGTTCATTGATGATTAAAACTTGTTACCGTTTTTTTTTTTCACCTTGGGTGTCATACTCAATTGTGAATCACCTACACTAAAAGTTCATGGCATTACAAAACCGGCTACACAGCTCAGACCAGTAAAAGCCTCGGGCAATATAATACCCGTTTCTCCCTAGAGGTGCTTCGGATCTAAAATAACTGTCTGGCAAAGAATTCCTTAAAGAAGGATATAAAAAAAAAAAAAAAAAAAAAAAAAAAAGTCAACTCCCATAACAAGTTATTCTGCTTTAACTGTAAAACCAAAGCAAGGTTACATTGGTCCGGCTTTTCCACATTTAAAATGTGTCTGTTATTTTTATATAAGCACTGCGTTTACACTCCTGTAGTCTAATGGTTTCTAATACTTAACTGTCACATTTTCCCCTTTATTCTGTTGATGGCCCACACTGGTTTCAAGCCTACCAGAGATTGTCATTCAAGGGTTGGTAAATGCTGGTTCAAGCAAGCCCAGTAAAATTAAAGTCCATTGTTTTTTTTTTTTGTGGAATACTACAGTATATGAGGTCATGCCTTTGTTAAATAAATCGAGTTGCTGTTTCTGGTGGCCAACTGTACTCAATAAACAGTGAACGGCTTTCAAGGGTGAGGTGCACGTAATGCATTGCAGGTATTGTTATTGCTAGTCGTACTAGTAATAGCAACAAGTATTTGAATTTCTGAACATTTTAGTTTTGTTCTGATTTGTTGCTTTTGAAATATCTTGCTTTACTTTAATCCTTCTACTTTAGTTGAAGTGTCATTTGATTTACCTAATTTTCGGGAGTGACAGAAAACAAACTATTAGAACTTAACGACACGTGAAAGAACAGCTACCGAACACGGGACACGCCAAAAGTTCCCGCCGGCCATCGTGGGTCCAATTACATGTTACCATCACTTAAATAAACAAATCCATGTGCTGAAAATTCAATTTAGGCTCTTTGTCTGCTGCTGCTTATCCTAACGATGGTCTTTTTTTAAACAACAGAACACCAAGGAGTCGTTAGGGCTCTCTCTTCATTACTTCAAAAAACCAATCATTAGACACCAGAGTATATACGTAATTAGAAAATCACTTCCTTTGCAATCCAGGCTAAGTAGTTTACATACTGTAATTACAGGGACAAAATCAATTTTTAATCATTCCACTGATTGGGCTCATCAGCTCAGTGGGAACATTGCATCCTGCTTGTTGTGCAAAAGCAACATCTGGGCTAAAACAATTATCCTTTGTATTCCAAACTATTGAAAAAAGCTTTCTTAAAAATGAACACAGAGAAACAATATTTCCAATATATACAGTTTGTCCTTGACTAATGTGCAACATGGTATAGAAGCACAAATCAATACTGTATAATAAATACAGCATATTTAAAAGTACATCTGCTTTTTTAAATGCAGTTTATTTTACAAAATGAGAGGCCATGTTTCTATTGAAATTCAGCTGACAAATAGCGTGTTTTTGTTAGACCGAACAAATCTTAAGAATTTAAAAGACAATTTGTCCTACTTAATATATATTATAAGAAGATTATTAAATGTATAATAATATATTTTAAATGTATTTATAAAGATTTAAAATTTGTATTTATTTCCATCAAGAAACTACATATAATGGGCATGCTTTTTTTTTGTGACATTTAATCAACCCATATATTCAGCAGGCCAAAACGGTTAGCAATGGTCAATTATTGAGCATAATGGTTATATTTCCTTAAAGAAATGTTATGAAACTCTATGACATGCAGAAAGACGTTACGAGTTGGCACAGTTTGCCTTCATATTTCTCTCTTTGTAGGAAATGACCTCAATCATATTTGACCGATAATTAGCACAGCTTTGCTAATCGCTGGGAAAAACAAAGTTTAGCTGCATAACACAAGAGTGATCTATTTCAAAATCTGATAACTCATTGATCAAATGCAAAATGCTTTTGCTTCTGTTTTGCTGATCAATAAGGTTAATTAAAACATTCATTTTAGCAAACTCTGGTATCCACTATGAACAGCCAACCTCTGAAATCACTCTGCTATCCTTCCAGCTCCAATACAGATGAACTGTGCAGGACTGACAATACATTCAAAATCCAATCCTGCATAAGCACAGACATAACTTACTTAAATGAAATCAAAGCGAGTGTGCAAGCAATTCATAAAGTAAAGTATATCAGAATTAAACAATGAAAACAGATCATTCAAAGAAAATAGAAATACACAATAACACAGAAAGTCACTTTAAGCATTTGAAAGAAGCACACAATACAAAGAGCCATTGGTATGTCCTAATAATTTGTTTTGTTTCACTAACTAACAGAAGATTTACAGAAGCTATATTAACTAATGCCCAGATTCTTGCTCAGAATAAAATACCATCGCCTTAAACTTCGGGAGGCAGTCCACAGATTAATAACGGACACTTTTTGAAATTATTATTCCCAAAATGGTCTTTTGTGAGTTGCTTTGAAGGAAGAAAGCTTTGGAAGTGAAGTCTGCGAAGGGCTGCCCATTTAGAAGGCTTTCCAATTACACAATTAGTTTGGGAATGTAGGGCTTCCTCAACCCTGTTAAACGAGATGCTTTTTCTTCATCACCTCATGGGAAAAAAAAAGGAAAATAAATCACAATATCCAAGTCATGAAGTAAGTCTATACAACGCGCTTGTTAAGTAAAAGTATGTAATATCCTGGTTTGAATTCTTTAAGAGGGAGTGAAAAAAAAGCTTGAAATTTGCACCTAAACCCCTTGAGGCCAGACACTTGCAGCTACGTGGGAGTTTAGACTCAGAAAATTACCAAACTTCCTTTGGTTTGCAGTTTACAAATACCATTAAACTACTGTACTAAGATTGTTTTGTCTTGCTGGAAAATGGAATGATCATACGTACAGTAGACCTACTGTGGTAGTACTATTAAAGGTCCTTTGTTTATAGACCTGTCTTTCAATAAAGCCATTTTTATTGTTCACCCTTTCAATTGTCCTCCCACAAATTAGCTGTAAGCTCGATATTTTAAAAAGTGCCATCTGCTCTCTGTGGATTTCTCTGCAGTAATCGCACTTTACTGATTACACTGATGACAGTATCCACCTTCAAAATACTGTAATTATATCGCCATAAACATAATAATAATAATAATAATAATAATAATAATAATAATAATAATAATAATAAATGCTGCAGTAGTGTTTATATATAATTTGGTATAAACTGTATGTTATTATTAAAATGAGGTATATATTAAACTTTGATATTTTATATTTTTATATTTAATAACATTATGGCCCACAGGAGACTAAGGATGGGGCACCTGAAGGATCTTATCTATTGAGAAAGATAGTCGAAATGTTTGCCGTTACATTTTTAAAGTTTCTTCTAGTATTACACTTCCATTAACTCTACCGTACGTTTTAAGTAAGAAGAAAATGATTTTCAGTGGTAATAGAATTCCCATTCATAGCAGCAGTGACAGCAGTCATCTTCATGGTCATCGCAGCAGCCGTGTCGATGTAGTATATATTTTATTGTTATATTTCTGTTCAGAACAATTTCCGGCTGGACATAACAAAGATCACGCTTTAAAAGTAACTTCAAGTGTTCCAATTCTAGTTAAAAATGATTTGCAAGTTTAACACTTTGGTACCAAATTATCATAAATACATTCATAAGATGTTCTTTAAAACTTCTTCAGGACTGCCTGGGTAGGTACCAGGTGCAATTTACATTTAGAAGGGAGATGGAATGGAATAAGTAATGAGAGTGGCTAAGTCCACTACCCCAATCAGAATCATTAGTTTTTGTGTTTGTGTTTCTGGCAGTTTGGCTCCCATTGTTGATTATATACGTTGTTTCATTACAGCCTCCCCTAATAGTATCCAAAACAATAGTCTTCCTATTAGGACCAAGGTAATGATGTATTTTATATAGCAGGTTAGTCAGGGATGCATATTCTCTATCTAAAGTCTCTCAGCAAGGTCTCTATGTGTTTTTGTCAGAATTTTAATAAAATGCTATAGCTTTGCAGTTGTCACAGAGAAAGGTTTCATTGATTAACACTTATGGTAATCCATTTCTACAAACTGGCTTGACCCAGTACACTGCAGTACATATCAGAATAAAAAGAAAAAAAAAACTGACAATTATTCTAGCACAATGCAAAAAGAAAGCAGTGTTTTGTTTTTTTTTAAGTATCATTTGTTTCTCGTTTCTTTAAGTAGCAGATTTGCGATGATGTGCAAACTGCAGAAAGCTTCATCAGCTGCATGATGTAGAAAGATAATTCACCAACCTGTCACATGATCTCCCATCAGTCTAAAAGATGTGAATATATTGCCACAAGCTTTGGGAATAATGGGTGCACCTGTTTACAGTGTCACCTCTGTTTGCTAATTGTCTCCTTGAGCTATATTTGAAGTAAATGCATTTCTCTTTTGACAGGCTGCGTTTATTTAGAAATCACATTACTTTGAGCGCAATTGTTCTTTTGTCTATCAAGTAAATGAAGTGTTGTGATACAGATTTCAGTTCCTGATTAGTAAGGTGACAGTTTTCAGCAAAGTTTAACTCTACTTGTTTACTTCAACTAAAAGGAAAATGACAGACAAGTTTAATATCCTGCCATTGAAATTATCAGTTCCAGTGGTGGTAATCCATACCTGAGACCTGCTTAATGATGTTTACATTTTTGAAGAAACCCTACGATAACGACATTGGGGGTGGGGGGGGTGTCACTGTAAACAAGGCAGACTAACAATGAAATTCACAAAATATTTTCAGCTTTGAAACTACTGTAAGTCACTCACAACTGTTTTACAGTTGTTTTTAAGGTACAGTCCTAAATATCACACTTCACTTTTTAATTA